>NC_089839.1:310393954-310693954 GCF_035609145.1 Eleutherodactylus coqui
ATACAGGATGTAACTCAGGATCAGTACAGGATAAGTAATGTATGTACACAGTGACTCCACCAGCAGAATAGTGAGTGCAGCTCTGGGGTATAATACAGGATGGAACTCAGGATCAGTACAGGACAAGTAATGTACATACACAGTGAATCCACCAGCAGAATAGTGAGCACAGCTCTGGAGTATAATACAGGATGTAATTCAGGAGCAGTACAGGATAAGTAATGTATGTACACAGTAACTTGATTAGCAGAATAGTGAGTGCAGCTCTGGAGTATAATACAGGATCTACCCTGTTTCCCTGAAAACAAGACCTACCCCGAAATTAGGCTCTAGCACAATTTTTTAAAGGATTTTTGAGAATGCAGAATGATTTTTCAGGATTTTTGAGAATGCTTGAAATATAAGCCCAGCTCAAAAATTAAGCCCTAGTTACAGTTAATAAAAAGTCAATTCAAATAGTGTCCAGGCAGCTATGTACATAAAAAAGTGAAATCTTTTGGAGCAAAAATTAATATAAGACATTGTCTTATTTTAGGGGAAACATGGTAACTCAGCATCAGTACAGGATAAGTAATGTATGTACACAGTGACTCCACCAGCAGAATAGTGAGTGCAGCTCTGGGGTATAATACAGGATGCAACGCAGGAGCAGTACAGGATAAGTAATGTATGTACATAGTGACTCCACCAGCAGAATAGTGAGTGCAGCTCTGGGGTATAATACAGGATGGAACTCAGGATCAGTACAGGATAAGTAATGTATGTACACAGTGACTACACCAGCAGAATAGTGAGTACAGCTCTGGAGTATAATATAGGATGTAACCCAGGATCAGTACAGGATAAGTAATGTATGCAGACAGTGACTCCACCAGCAGAATAGTGAGTGCAGCTCACTATAATACAGGATATAACTCAGGAGCAGTACAGGATAAGTAATGTATGTACACAGTGACTCCACCAGCAGAATAGTGAGTGCATCTCTGGAGAAGGTTGGGTGTGTGAGAGCTCTGCAGGATCCAGGGTGTGGTCAGCAGTGAGAGGAATCTTACCCAGCCAAGGTTACAGGTGCTGGGCTTGCTCCAGCCATGGAGTCCCGGACCTCCTCCCTCTGGCTTCGGTCAGGGGGAGGGAGGACTGCACCCCAGGAGGGGAGAACACCTGGTCAGAGTGGCAGCAATGTCACCCTGACTCCTCTGGAGGAGCCCAAGAGGACTCGCAGCCAGAGTAAGAGAGTGGAGGATCATGCGGCAAAACAAAATATGCAGGCAAGTTGGGCCGATCGCAAGGAGGGCGAGTCGGTGACTGATGTGGCAACCCGTATTGCCAAATACATGAAAGACTTTGGGCATGTCGGGAGGCAGCTGACTAAATATAGGCAGGAGCTGCGCATTGCCCGCTATGATGCGGAGCGGGCCAGATCCCGTACCAGAAAACTGGCCATATCACGGCAGATTGAAGCCTGTGAGGACGCCATAGACTTTTATGAGGAGGAGAGGGAAAGGATTCTGGAAAGAAGTGGGCCTTTCAAAGAGAAACTGCTAAATGATGAGAGGTTTAGCAAAATGGCATTGGTGAGCAGCGGTGGCATTAAAGAGCGCTCTGCCAGGCACTCAAGCAGCAGCACGGGTGAATCTGACGGTGCTCAGGATGGGCGAGCTGCGTGCTCTGGTGAGCAGCAATCTTCGCTGCCAGGTGGGACTACTGGGCCCAGCAT
This sequence comes from Eleutherodactylus coqui, assembly GCF_035609145.1. Taxonomy (NCBI): domain Eukaryota; kingdom Metazoa; phylum Chordata; class Amphibia; order Anura; family Eleutherodactylidae; genus Eleutherodactylus; species Eleutherodactylus coqui. The sequence goes on from NC_089839.1 coordinate 310,395,672, forward strand.
CCCAGCTGAACAGGTGAGCCTGCCCCTCACGTCGGGTGAATCTGACCTGGAGGACAGTGATGACAGCTGCAGCAGCAGTGGAGAGGGGGCGCTGATAATGCGGCAGATACAGCTGCAAGAGTCCCCAGAGAGGCTGCAGTCCTGCTACTTTGGGAATGATTTGCCCCCAGACACTTCAAGCAAGAAGAAGAGGAAAAAGGAAAAAAAATATATACAAGAAAAATTTGTTTATGTCACCAAGCACTCTGGTTTGGCTGCAAAGTCAGACCAGGGTGGTAACCCTGAGCTCCTAGTCCCGGGCTCTATGGTGGGTCCGGTGCAGGGGACTGGGGAAGAGAGGGTTAATGCGGCCCAAAACTCCAAGTCCGCTTGTGCCAGTAGTGGGAATGGAGGAATAAAGGAGGTAGAAAAGAGTGTCGGGAAAGCAAAGGGTCGCGGCCAGTCCAGAGGTGCTGGTGCTGTTGGTCATGTCCCAGTGGGAGGGAGGCGTGATCCGGCGCCAGGTCCCACCTGTGGTGGCCTGGCTGTCCCGCCTGTGTCCCTAAAGCGCCTTTCAGGTGCAGAGGGGGCGCAGTGGGTGGTGGCCGGGTCTACCGATCCTCCCACCCATGGTAAATATGCTCCTGTTCCTGGAAGGGAAGTTGAAGGAACTACAACTCCCAGAGTGGCTAAGGTGGGCGGAGCTACAGCAACTAAAGTAAAGAAAAATGTAAAAAGGCCAGACACTGAATCCGCTGAAGTGCATCTCCAACCACCCACTGGAGGTGCCATGGACTTGCCCTCTGGGCAAAAAGGGAAAAAAGAGGGTAAAAATAATAAGGGTCCTGGTCCAGCAGCTAATGGAGAGGCGATTGAGGTAATGGATGTGGCTGTTGGTACCCCTGCTGCCCCTGTCCCTGTTGCCCCTGTTCCTGCAAGGACCCTGGGAACTCCAGGTGTCCCTGGTTCCCCAGTTAGTATGCCATCTTGTGTACAGGTGGGTGGGGCTTCGGAGGGTAGTCAGGGGGTGGGTCAGGATCCAGTCGCCCCTCCAGCGGCGACAACATCTGGTAGAAGTTATGCCAGTGTCGCCGCTGGAGGGAGGGGGGATGTGTCCTCCTCGTCTTTGGGCTCTGGGGACGGCGTTTTGCAACAGCGCCTCCTGGAGGCCTTGAGGAGAGGGGAGAGCTCGATGAATGTAGGGGGCAGAGTTGTGGATTTGTCTCTCTGGGTGGAGAGACACGGTCTTGGTGCCTTCCGAGAACAAAGGGGGGAGACCGTCTGGTCCCTGCCGACAACCGGGCAGGACATTGGCCGTAGGAATGTGGCTCGTCTTCAGTGGAGAGGCAATGACGCGTGCCCATCCAGGAGTAAGGTGGTGGAGCTTCTGCTGAAGATGGGTTTCAGGGCAAATGACATCTATGCCCTGATCCATCCTTATGGCACGTCTGAGTTCGACATCAGCTTTGCTCGCCCGGAGGGCCTGGAGCTCTTCTGGGGGAACTACGACTTGATGAAGGACGAGCCCGGCTGGCGCGGTTTCGCTGCACAGGTGGTAACCCGCCAGACTGGAGTCAAGAGAGTGACCGTTTTGACTCGTAACGAGTCCCTCTCTTGTTACGATATCATGACTTGGATAAGTCGGTACGGAGAGGTGGTGGATATGCCCAATAAGAACCGGGACGAGCACGGCATCTGGTCCGGAGCCTGGACGTTTATGGTGAAACTTAAGCGTTCAGGGAATTCGGTGGCCCACATACCATCCGCGGCCTTCCTTGGCAGGGATCGTATCTTGGCCTTCTACCAGGGGCAACCGAAGCTCTGTCACAAGTGCGGCGACCCCACACATTTGAGTGCAGCCTGTAATGTCATCAAGTGCGCTCTGTGTGGCGAGGTAGGTCATCTTGCGGCATCTTGTGCAGAGATTAGGTGTCACCTGTGTGGTGACCTCGGTCACCCATTCAGTCGCTGTCCGCGCTCTTTCGCCAATGCGGTCATGGCCCCAGCGGAGGAGAGCCGTGAGGTTGCTTCTGCAGGGGAGGGGACCAGCAGAGGCGATGGAGCCCAGGAGCTAATGAAGAACAAACATGCTGGGGCAGCCAAGCTAAGGCGCCAAGAGAAGCGCGGAAGGGGCAGGGAGCTGGTGGAAACCCAGGTGGCAGGTGGGTCAATGCTGGCCTCTGCTCCGGACGCAAATCATGTGGCTGAGGCTCCAGGGGACAGGGAGCTGGATGAGGAGGTCAGGAGGATCCAAAGGGAGGAGGCTGCCACTTATTCAGATTCTTCCCACTATGAAAGTGTGGGTGAGGGCAAGGATGAGTGGCAAAAGAAAAAGCGCAAGCAGGGCTCCAAGAAAATGAAAAAAAGGGAAGGGAAATCTTCCCCTGCAACGGGCCAGGTGCAGGAAGGCAATCCAAACTCTCCTCTTGTTGGGCTCTCCAACAGGTACCAGGCTCTCTCGTCCTCGGAGGAGGCAGAGGTATCCAGGACAAGCGTGGGGCCTACAGGGGGTGCTGAGCCTTCCTCTTGTGGGGGTTTGGTGACCTCCAGGGGGAGGGCTGGCCCAGAGCCCAGTGGCAAGGAGGACGAGGTTGAGGAGCCCCTTGCCATGGACCTCTCAGTGTCCAAGAAACGTGGCAAGGGGTCATCCTCAGACCCTGATGAGAAGGGGGGTGGGAAGAAGAAAGCCATCTAACTCGATCACCAATGATGGCGGCACCCACTCCGTTGACGCTGGCATCCATTAATGTTGCCAGCATTAAATCTGATATGGCTAGATTTGCGGCCTTTGATTTTCTCGGCCGCGTTGAAGCCGACATTTTGTTTTTGCAAGAGACCAGGCTGCCAAATCTGGCAGCGGTGCATAAGGCAAGGAGGGAATGGAGGTCTGGTCCATCTTACTGGTCTCTTGCGGCCGAGCCATATAGCGGAGTGGCGGTACTTTTTACCGCAGCGGTTGAATGCCGACGGGTTATCGAGTTAGAAATAGGGAGGTGCCTGATCCTGGATGTTCTCATGAAGGGACAAGAGCTTCGGCTAATCAACATCTACGGTCCCCAAACCAAGCGGGACCGCAAGGATCTTTTTATGAGGATCAAGCCGTACCTTTTTACCAGTCGGCAGGTGATCTTTGGGGGTGACTTTAACGCAGTCACGAGGACCCGTGACAGGGGAGGCTCCCTAGGCAAGCTGACTTATGATAGCGTCGCGCTTAATAGCATAGCTAGCGAAGCTCGCCTGGTGGATGTCCACATCCGGCACACCCCAGGCCACGCGGGTTTCACCTATTATAGAGGCGAGTGCAGGTCTAGAATAGATAGGTTTTATTTGAAGGAGGAAGCCATCTCTTCACCAGTTTCTGTTGTTGAGGTGGAATTCTCCGACCACTGTCTGATTTTGTTTTCCCTGAATGTTGCAGAGACCCCCCGGATGGGTAGAGGCTTATGGAGGCTGAATTCATCACTCCTGGAGGAAGCAGAGATAAGACAGTCCTTTGAGGATTTTCTGCAGAGCCAGGTACCATTACTGGATCTTTGTAGCAGTAAGTCAGAGTGGTGGGAGATGTTCAAGATCAGGGCGGCGAGGTTCTTCCGCCAGCTCTCTAGCCTCAGGAGCCTGAGTAAGTACCGTCTTTATCAGGGCCTGAGGAGGAAACTCGAGCATCTTGTCTCGACTGGAGGTCGCCGCGAGGAGATCTCCAGAGTGAAGTCTTTGCTCAAAGGGTGCCAGTATAATAGGCATGCATCTTTGGTTTTTGAGAGGGACTTCGGGAAGTACCACTCGCCCGACCCTTACAGAAACTGCAAGATGTCAGTGAATCGTAAAGTTGTCACTGGACTGATCGACGGTACGGGATCTCTGAACAGGTCCAGATCAGGGATTCTGGAAGTCATCAGATCCTTCTACTCGCACCTTTTGAGAAAGAGGGATCTAGATCGAGATATGATGTCGGCTTTCCTGGCTGAAGCTGTTCCTGAGCCAGGGGATGACATCTCCCTTAATGTTTTGACAGAGGAGATCAACATAGAGGAAGTTAAACTGGCGATTGATGGGCTTGCGCTCAAAAAATCGCCAGGACCGGATGGCTTAACATCTGAGTACTATAAGACCTTTAAGGACCTCTTGAGTCCCCTCTTGACTGAGGTTTTCAATGAGTGTCTTTCCTCGGACACTCTCCCAAAGTCAATGAGGAGGTCGGCTTTGATCCTTCTGTCAAAGGGTAAAGACTCGAGCCGTATTGAGAACTGGCGTCCCATAGCACTTCTCAACACGGACAGGAAGGTTCTGGCAAAAGTGCTGTTTAATCGGCTGGTCAAGTTTGCACCCCGGCTCCTCTCGGGCGCCCAGCATTGCTCTGTTCCAGGCCGTAGCACCTTTAGTGCTGTTCTAGGTGTCCGGGAGGCAGTGGAGCAGGGTAGGGCTGGTGACTGGGAGGGGTACCTGCTGTCCTTGGATCAGGCCAAAGCGTTTGATCGGGTTAATCACGAGTACCTCTGGTCTGTTCTTCTGAGGTATGGCCTGCCAGTGGGGTTTGTCAATTGGCTCAAGACATTGTACGCGGGGGCTGAGACTTTCCCGCTAGTGAACGGTTGGGTCGGCCACCCATTTGAGGTTGGGTCTGGCGTCCGTCAGGGTTGTCCTCTGAGCCCCTTGCTGTACGTGTTTGCCATTGATCCTTTCCTTAGGATGATTGATGGTGGGCCTATGGCGGGGGTCGGGATGGATCGGGCGGTGCCGGAAGCCACCCTCAGGGTGGCAGCGTACGCTGATGACGTCACCGTCTTTGTGTCCTCAAGGGGGGAGGCAGAGTACGTGATGGCAGAGGTGGATCGCTACTCGGAAGCATCCGGGTCCGGCATCAACTGGGATAAGTGCGAAAGTCTCTGGTTAGGAAGGGGAGATCCTACATTTAGTCTCCCGGACACCCTTCCAGTGCCCCAGGACTCGGCTAAAGTTCTCGGCATCAAATTCGGCCGGGGAGATTACCCCATGCAAAATTGGGTGGTCAGGCTCGATGGTGCCACTCAGAAGGTGGCCCAGTGGAAGGGTTGGTCTTTGACCCTTCGGGAAAGGGTTAACCTGATCAAAACATACCTGCTCCCTTTATTCATCTACCTGGGCAGCGTATGCATTTTGCCAGAGCCTCTCTGGACCCGGGTCTACAACCTGTTCTTCCTAATGTTGTGGGGGAACAGGTTGAACCTAATTAGGAGAGATGTCACATATCGCACGAGGAGACTAGGGGGGTTATCTATGGTCAACCCCGTGGTGTTTCTCGTAAACACCTTTGTTAAGATCAATATAGGCAACCTCTGGCAAGAGAGGGCTCCTCCGTGGGTATTCTCCTGTTGGGGATGGCTTCGACCTTTCTTCCAGGAATGGGAGACAGGAGGGCGAGTGAAGGATCTTCGCACGCCGCACGGGCATCTTCCAGCTTACGCTACCGTGGTTCTGAAGATGATACGTCGGTGGGGTCTGGGGATGTGGGAGATCAGAACTCTGTCGAGGAAACTCCTCGATAAGAGGGTTCTGTTGACCCATTTCCAGAAGCCCCTGGCGCTCAAGGACTGCCCAAGTCGGGACCTGGAGGGAGGGTTACGTTTATTGAATTCTGACAGGATCCCCTTGAAGTTTTGGGACTTGACTTGGCGCTGTTTCCACGGGAGACTGTATGTAAGGGGCAACTTGAAGAGCAGGCCTCTGGTGGATAGGGGTTGCCCCCGCCAGGAGTGCAGCAACGTACTGGAAAGCATGGAGCATTTCCTGCTTCAGTGTCCCTTTAATACAGAGGTGTACAAACGGGTGGGAGCCTCCATTGGTTGGCCCAGGTTGGCACGCCTCTCGTATGCGGAATGGGTCTATGGGGTATTCGGGGACCTTGGTGGCAGGGACCGGTGCACTTTATTCTTAGTCAGCCTAGTAGTCAGGTTTCACATTTGGAACGCACGGTGTTTAGTTTCGACGGAAGAGAAAATCCTCCCCGTGGATGAGGTGAATAGGAACATCCTGGGTGACCTGGTGAAGGTGCGCTCTCTGGATTATGAGAGGTTGGGCACGACTAAGGCCTCTCTCCTATGGAGAGGGTTTGTATTTCGTTAGGGACAGTCTTCTTATTGTTAGGGTCTTAGTAGGGACAGAATAGGGAGAGGTAGGGACAGTTTCTCTGGGGGTAAGTTTTAGGGAAGGAGTAGGGACATTGTAGGGACAGATTAACTATAGGGATAGTTTTTCTCTATTTGGTCGGTGCCCGGCTTATCATATCCAGTCCTGGTGGAGGGCTGTGTGTGACACTAGTAGAGTTTTTGTTTTCGGTCAAAGATAAAGTGTGTACGGCTGCAGGTAACTGAACCTTAGGCTTTCGGGTATTATTATGTAGTGTTGGTTTGTAGTGTGTAATATAAGATATGTTATATGTTTTGTTTTGTATATAGGGCTAGGGGTTATAGATAGGTTGGGTGGGGGTTTATTGGGGGGAGGGGGGGGGGATTTATGCCTCAGCCGTAGCTTGACACGTCCCGGACAATGAACATTGGGCACGGACTGTTGGTGCGGGCGTGGCCCTCAGGCTGCGGCGGGCAGGGTGTATGTATGCGGTGCAGCTCGGCTCGTCCTGGACATAGACATTGAGCACGGACTTGGGATGCAGGCGTGGCTCCCAGGCTGCACCGTAGGGGGTTGTTTGGGGTGTGTGGTGGTTTGGTCTGGATATAGGGTTAGTTTAGGATTATGTAAGGTTTTATTCTTTAGGTGGTGGGCATTTAAAAAAAAAAATAAAAATAAAAAAAAAAAAAATAAATAAAAATAAAAATATAAAAATAAAAAAATAAAATATAAAAAAAAAAAAAAAAAAAAAGGGATTGGGTTGTTCTTCTATATTGTTATTATTATTACTTTCGTTGTTGTTTGCATTATTGTTATATCATTGCTTCGGTTATTAGTCATATTTTCTTTCTTCTTTTGGGATTTCTGGCTGGATCCTGTGAGTTAGGGATGTTTTCTCACATGTGTGTATATTGTTATATGTAGTATGTAGTGTATATGTATTGGTGAGGATGAGTGAGTGTAGTTTGGAGTGCAGGTTGGTGTAGTGTGCTGCGTGTATTGTTTGGACCAGATGGACCTTTTTCTTTTGTCCTGCAGTAAGGCAAAGTACAGTTAATATGTGATAATTTGTTTTGGTTTTATGTTTATGTTTATGCCAAGTGAGCGATATTTATGTTCTGTTTATTGTTATGTTTTTCACTTTTATAATAAAAAGATCTACAGGATGTAACTCAGGGTCAGTACAGGATAAGTAATGGATGCATACAGTTGACCATAGTTACTCAGTCCGGTATTTCATATACTGGGCTATATAAACTTTGTGCCCGACTAATAAGGACAAATGTATTCAGAGCCTTGCGGATCTAATACTTCTCACAGCCAATTGTATTCAATCTAAACAAAGCACTTTAATTTAGACAGCCCGGACTCCAAACTGACTCAGTGTGTTAAACTACTAGGATAGGGAAACGTTTGTGCTGCTGCTCACAAAAGAATATATGTACATGATAAAATAGTATTGAGCTGTTTGCGCAGGGGCAGCTCTATACCCACTGCTGGGTGCAAATGTTTCCAGTCACTGAGTGCAAACAAAAATCTTGAAAATAGTTAATCGCAACACAAAGCATAATCTGCATAAAGTGGACCGCCCCTTTCGTTTATTTTTTTGTAATTCTAGCTGTTTAAACTATATAAGAAAAAAGTGGCATGCAATGTCAGCTATACTGACCCAACAAGTATAGAAATATTATGCAAAATGCTGAGATAGCAAAACCACATGAAAATGTTCCATCTCAACTCCTTTCGAGCGTCAGCTGGTGCACAAGGCAGCAAACCCAAAGAAATAGGAAGACAAGCAGACAGCTCCGTTCGTACTGCAGTGGCCAGTCTTGGTACTACAGGCCAAGTTTCCAATGAAATGAATGGGTGTAATACCAGACCTGACCAAATCAGCTCAGTACACAAGCTCAGGTGCTTAGAGAACAGTTGATTGGTAGGGGTTCCTAGAGACGATCCATGCTGTTCTACTATTGATATACTATCCAAAGGATAGGCCAATAATAGTTTGCAGTTGGACAACTCTTTTAAATAAAGTTAAATATAATATTTCAGGTCATACTCCAAAAATTGCAATGTAAGAACGCTTAAAACATAAAACTGTAGCAGTCCAGTCCACTCGCCTTTATCTGCATTAGGCCGGGCTCACACGAGTGCGTTTTCTCATGTGCGAGCAGGCATGACGCCATTCCCCATAGCCTATTTTGGCGTGCATGCGCACATAATAACTTGCCAAGATAGGACATGTCACAGGTGTGAGTGGAAATCAATGGACTATTAGCATCACGCGTTGCGCGCGGTAAAACTGCATGACGTGCAATGACTATGCGCCCATGTGAGACAATTCTTAATTCAAAGTAATGTCGCAGTCTAAAAATATATCATACAAAATACGCAGCACTAAACCTCCATTTGGCGCGAGCGTTTTTGCATAACATATAACGTATGTAAAATCACACGCAGCATGTTTTATCTTCGGCGTTGTAGAGCGTATGTCATGCACTACATTGCCCATTGAGATCAATTGGTTGTTTAAAAAATGCAGTAAAAATGCAATCTTATGCGTAATACTGCGCTTTACTGAGTTTTTTACACAGGGTACTATGCCACTGGGATGGGGGGAAAAAATTCACACAAACTCACCTTGCCGGCCTGCGTTGTTACCGCGCAAAACTACACAGTATAAATACAGGCAAACGCACTCAAAAATGCAGTAAAACGCAACGTAAAAAAAGCGTATGTGGGAGTGGCCTTGTGCGACCAGAGTCGTTGCAGTAGATTGAAGGGCCATTGTTCTTGGGCCGGGGCTTCGTGGTTACACGGCATCCTTCCCAATAAAACTGAGATTGTAGCAACAGACTAGAGCTCCATGATAACAAGGCGATACCCGTAAGTGCAGAATTACTGCGACTTTAATGTTACTCTAATACTCTGTAGGAAGAAGTCCGACCTGGTGGAGTATTTCTACGATGGTCAGAAGGTTGCATGGAAATTGGTTTTTCATAGGGAAACATTGATGTAAAAATACAGCAATTTTACCGCCAGTCATAAATGCCGAAGTAACTATTTTCTGACTATCCCTCCATAGATATTGGGGTCACAGAAGGAAAAAGTCTGAGACTCTGATCTCAGAATGAACGGGACAATGCTCCGCAAGCTCTGGCTGCTCCTAGCAGGTAGGTGAAGGAACCTCAATGTTTATGACTGCTCCTCCGCCGTCCTCGCTAAGATTCACACCTGCAACTATTTTCGATTTCTTCTTACAACACTTTTCTGTCACTTGTGACACGTTGAGCCCCATTAAGTACAATCTAAAATCTCTTGAGATACAAGCGGAGGGAATACTCAGAAAGTGGCTGTTTGTGCGTCCTGGCAGTAGGTTGCCAGTTTCTCCCTCTTTCATGTCTCTCTACTGTCCCAGATTTGGGGAGCTATCCCACCATTCTAGGGGGCAGGAGATTTGCCACACAGGGGCACCTGGGGATGCAGAAAAAAGCAGCCTTTCCTCCCCCCTTTTGCTGCTCCAGCCTCCTGTCCGCTTCCAGGTAGCACAGTCATGTGAAGTCTAACATGTATAACAATTGGGATGTCGTGACGGCGCGGTGGAGACAGACGGAGGCAGTTTGTGGCAGTAATAAAATGGTTTTCATAGCACTCCATAGGGGGTGACAGCACTTGGACATTGCATAATATTGCATTTTTGATTTCTGTAAAAGCGGCGCGTGTCAACTCGGGCTTCTCCATACGTGTCTGTTCTAGCTAGAACTTAGCAACTCGTTTTTTCCGACTGATAGCTATAATTTCAGTTACTCTCAGATCTCCATGCGACATCCATCCTTCTTAATTTATTTACACGCAACGATTATCGTTCAAAATCCGCTTAAACAATGTCTTTAGAGCGATAATCGTTGTGTCTAAATGCTACCATCGTTTACTGTTCGCCCGAACGATGATTTTTAGGTGAGCATAAAATCTATCGTTTGGCTGGAGAGCTGATAGCAGGGACCGCATGCTGTGTTTTCCACAGGAGCACTGACTATATTTGTGACATCCCATATGGACACCCCGGACACTTGACCAACGTGGGGAGCTGTGAGGGTTAAGTGATGGCTTGTCACGGCAGCACTTACCAGGCTCTTTTTCCCAGAGGGTTGTCACGTAGCCAAGACCAGAGCAGGATTGCAGGCCTCCATTGACACCCCAAAGATAGGGAATGCCAATAAACAGGATGATGGGGGTAGTAGTTGCCCCGTTCCCACACACCGGTATGCTACACGGTGGAGAATAAACACAGTCACTGTTTTCTAGTACCTCGGGTCCCCAGGAACGGTTAGGTCCCGGTATGAACTTTATTTGGGACAACTTTGGCAAAACAATTATTACACAGCAATTCAGGTACAACTCTTCACATTGCAGGTAAGAAAGGAAGTTCCGAGGTCAGGGAGGATACACATGCTCACTAGACTCTCCCATACAAGTCAATGAATCCTATCTCTTCTCACTGCAGTTTCTTTGGTGGCTGCTGTAAAATAGAACTTGTGAAGCAAAGATGTCTGCTGTCATAATCATGAAAACATTGACATTACACAATTTATACTAAGGCCAGGGGTGTAACTATAGAGGGTGCAGGAGATGCGGTTGCACCCGGGCCCAGGAGCCTTAGGGGGCCCATAAGGCCTCTCTTCTCCATATAGGGAGTCCAGTACTATGAATAAAGCATTATAGTTGGGGGCCCTGTTACAGGTTTTGCATCAGGGCCCGGGAGCTTCAAGTTATACCTCTGTGCAGCATGGTTTAGGTATGGGTACGGGTACAGATACAGATAGAGGGGAAGGAGGGGGGGGGCCCAGCTCACGTTTTGCATCAGGGCCCCTGAGCCTTTAGTTACGCCCCTGATTAAGGCCCTCTGTCCACGGACGTGTATTTGCCGGCGGTAAACCGCTGGCGAATCACGCCGGCCGACGCTTTCCATAGCATTGCTATGGAAAGTGCCGGCCCCTGTCCACGAGCAAAGAATCATTGCGATTCTCCGCTCGTGGCGGGCAATTTGCAGCATGCTGCGAATTGCCACGATTCTCCGCGGACAGCTTATCTATCAGATAGGGCTGACCGGCGGAGATTCAGCGGCGGCTCCTGCTCCCAGGCGGCGAGTGCGCCGCAGGACTTCGCAATGCCCGTGGACAGCCAGCCTAAGACAGAAGGCCAAAACTTTATACTTATAGCTCAAATAAGTTTCACTAATAATACTGTAAATGTATAACAAACAAAGGAATCTATCACCTATATCAGTTTGCCCCAATGTTAATTATAGAATCCACGCGGCAGATCCGCGGCCCTAGGCGCCGATAGGGATGCATTAGCATCTGCAACACAATTTAGAGAATGTGGATGTGATTTTTTTTTTTCCCCCCCGGCATGCGGATGGCACATGCTGGAAGAAATCGCAGCATGCTCGTTTTTTTTCTGTGGACCCCGCGGGACGGCTTTCGTTGAAGTCAATGAAAGCCGTCCGATGATCCACGGCACACCCGCAGCTGTCACTGTGGACGTGCCGCAGATCCATGGGAAAGTAGATTTTTAAAAATTGCACTTTGCATGCGTCCGGCACGTTGTCGGTATGTCTGGATGAATGCTGTGCTGAAGAAAAAGAAGATCTGTCTGTCACAGAGGAGATCCACGTCTGCGGGCACGCTGGATTCTGCTGTGGACATTGGGCCTTGGAGTTTTGTAACATGCCAAGTGCTATATGTTACCAGATCCACCAGGAGTAGAACAAGGTAGGTGGTACAAGCAGGGGCAGAGCTGTACGGGGTGAAGGTTCCTGAGGCCCAAAAGTCCTCCTGCCTATGAGGCCGGGCTCACATGGGCCGTAATTTTCTGCATTCCACTCGCAAGAGACGTGCGTGGGGCACACAGCAAGTACACAATGACAATGGCAAGTATGCTGTGTTTTACCGCAATTTTGTTTAGCGTTTTTGAACATAGGTTACGGTGTTTGACAGAGCTTTTTATCGCATTCCATTATTGTGATGGGTGATGGAGTGTATTTAAAAAATCATGGGAACACACAAAAATAGAGCAGACAGCGCTACGAAAATCGCTGTGTTAAAAACACTGTGTTCAAGTGCGGGTTTGTGAGGTGAAAAAAAAATGTCCGTGTCCGCGAGTTGTTAGAGACAAGAGACTGTTGCAAACAACACTTGGTGCAGCATTGGATGAAATGTAAGTGGCTCCGCCCACTTCCTATCCGCTTCTGACGTTACGAGTGTACCGACACATCGGCGAGGGGTTTTCTGTAGAGGCGGGAATGAGCTGTTCCCTGGCTACACCCCGCCATTAACGGATACTGTGCTCGCACAGCAGCTCAGTGGCGGTCCCCAAGATTGGAGACCTGTAAATGCCGATAGGAATGTATGATGTAACGTTCACATCTGACTCATATTCTGTATTTTCAGCTCTGAGCCTCGGAGTCGATGCACAAAGTTCAACTGCTGGTAAGTTGAGGCAGATTTTGGTTAAAAATCAAAATATATCTGTGCCAAGATCTCTTTTTGTACAGTATTACTCTCACGTCAGCCGCTCATACTCCTCTTCTTCCTCGTATTGTCCGGGACTGGAAGTAGCTAATTTAGCAGCAATGTCATTAAGTCACAGAGTCACCCAGGCTTCATGAAATTGCATAGGCCCTCCTTTCTTCTACCTTCCACCGTTGGTGTAGCTATAGGGGGTCGCAAGATTCACAGTTGCAACCAGCTCCCTAAACCAAGGGAACCCAAAGACTTTCCCACTCCACAAACTGACGCTCCCTTTAATGATCAGGCAGAGTGCTCCTGAATCGCCTTGCCCAATCATATAGTGAATTTACAGCAGCGTAGTCCTCTATCCTCACCCTGCACTCATCTCTATGATCGGTGCAGGGAGGAAACAGGAAGTTACAGCCAGGACAACGCTGGAGGGGTGGCATAGTAGCACTAACTGCTTAGGTTAAGCAGCGCTGCTGATTAGAGCCACCTGATTGGCTCTTCGGCACCACGTGACTACACAGCGTGCACGCGCATTGCCTTCAGCAGCCGTGTGCACTACACAGTACAGTTAAGCAGACGTGCACTACACTTAAGCAACACGGGGTTAGGTTTAGGGTTACGGTTTAGGGTTAGGGTTAGGTGTAGGGTTAGTTTGAGGGTATAGGGTTAGGTTTAGGGTTAGTGTTTACGGTTAGGTTTAGGGTTAGGTTTAGGGTTTAGGGTTAGCTAACCCTAACCCTAAACCTAACCCCGTGTGTAGTGTGTAGTGCACGGCTGCTGAAGGCAATCCGCGTGCACGCTGTGTAGTCACGTGGTGCCGAAGAGCCAATCAGGTGGCTCTAATCAGCAGCACTGCTTAACCTAAGCAGTTAGTGCTAATATGCGGAGGGGTGAGCAACTAATGGACCACAAGTATTCTGCATTAACCCTTCCACCACCCTTCACCTGTAATTAAAAGAGTTGTCCAGTTGCAAACTATCGATGGAGAGGTCATCAGTAGTAGATCAGTGGGGATCGGTCACACAGAATCTCTTCCAATCATCTGTTCTTGGGCTAGTGTGCTTGTGGACTGAGCTGATTTGTGCAAGAAGAAAGCAGCTCCATTCCCGCTGCAGTGGCCAGATGTAGTATTACAGGAAAAGTTCCCATGGAAGTGAATACCCGTAATATCAAGTCTGGCCACTACAGTGGGAACAGAGCTGTCTGCTGTCCGCTTGTGGACTGCATGAGAAGCCGCTTCAGTGCTCTTTTTCCTCAATGCTTTGTCACCAGGGGCAGCTGCGGCAGGCTATGTATGGCTTTTTTTCAACACCGCTTTACTGGCCTTCCAGGAACTACAGCTTTGCCAGCTGTCCAGCCACTCAGGTGCAGGGGGCGTCACCCCCTGGTCAATCTTGACTCCACCAGGACTTCCTGGTGGCATCAAGATACACTAATACCCAGCCGGACATAGGAGGAGGGAAGGCATGGTTGAGTTTCTGGGACATACGTAATGGGTATTCCACAGTTATAACATTGATGGCCTAGCCTTAGAGGTGACTTTACACTGCTACTCAATGAATAGATCAATATTGTGATGTTCTGCAGCAGCTGAATTCTGTGTTATGGGGTTGTGCAGCAGCTGCCGAATGTATTACGAGTATGCGTAGCAGATGAAAGGCTTATTCAGGTGAGAGACATTTTAACACTCAGATAGCTGTGCTAAAACAGCGTGGCTATCTGAGCGTTAAATCGGGTGAACAAATAGCAGCCGTGAGCACGTCGCGGCTGAAATTAGCGAGTTTGCCACTCCCCCTTCCATTTCCCGGCCGGCTCCCATAGATTGTTATGGGAGTAGGGTTGCCACCTTTGTCACGAAAATATCGGCAATGGTAAAAAGGGGGGCGTGACTTGGGGTCTGGCTTGTAGCAGCATTTTTTTCCTAGTTTATCTCCTAGATCCCGTCCAGCATCATCTACTCACGAGAACACGCTGCAGACACTCACATCGCATACAATCTACACATATATAATTATATACATGAGATACCCAGGTTACCCCAGCATGGTCCATATCACTATATACAGGAGATATACCTCCCCTATATATAGTGATGCTGATGTAAGGTAAATATGTCCTGTATATAATTATACGTACAGCTAGTATAATGTATACCACCTAAACATAAAAGATTACATGCAGTATATAAAGCATACCTCGTACCGCATGTACTACTCCTCCACTTTCCTCCTCGGGTCGCGACACTGTCACTGCAGCGCCGGCCGGACATCCATCCTGACCCCCACACATCGCAAACACAGCTCTACTACATCCATCCTGACCCCCACACACATCACACACACAGCTCTACTACATCCATCCTGACCCCCACACACATACAGCTCCACTACATCCATCCTGATTCCCATACATCACACACGCAGCTCCGCTACATCCATCCTGACCCCCACACATCATGCACACAGCTCCGCTACATCCATCCTGACCCCCACACACACAGCTCCACTACATCCATCCTCACCCCCATGCACGTCACACACACAGCTCCGCTACATCCTTCCTCACCCCCACACAGATCACACACACAGCTCCGCTACATCCCTCCTGACCCTCGCACATCACACACACAGCTAAGCTACAACCATCCTGACCTCTACACACAACACACACACCTGCAGAGTCCTACCACCGCTGTAGAGTCCTACATCATGGGAGGCCCTGGAAGCTGTCGGCTCTGCAGGTCTGAGTTTTCCCTGCCAGAGGAGAGTTAACTGGCACCAGGGGGCAGCGCAGGCTCTGAAAATACCAGTCTGTAATAGTGCTGGTGAAAAAAAAATTCCGGCACCGGCCTGAAAGAAAAAAAACGGCCAGGCCGTTGGATTACCGGCCAGGTGGCAACCCTATATGGGACCCGCCGACGTTGTGCCTTCAAAAGATAGGACATGTGCTTTCTTTAGACAGAGAGAAATCTTGGCTTTACAAAAAAAAAAACGCCTATTGTGCCGAATTTCTTTAGTGCGTCAAAAAATCGTTCATGTGAAAGAGGCCGAAGTGTGCATTATGGCGTATATGAGGTCTATGGGGACAACTAATGATTAAAGCAAACATTCATCCCCATAGAGCTGTCGTTGATTGGATGCACATTACACTACGATGACCAGGAGACTTATCTGCCATTCCAGGAGGCTCAGAGATCTCTCCTTGTTTCCTGGGAGGATCCTGTTCCAGCAGAGAAGGAAAATATGGAATAGTAACATAGTAACATAGTTCGTAAGGCTGAATGAAGACAATGTCCATCTAGTCCAGCCTGTTTAGCCTCCTGTTTTGTTGATCCAGAGGAAGGCAAAAAAAAAAACAAGAGCAGAAGCCAATTAGCCCTTTTTGGGGAAAAAATTATTTCCAGACTCCCTAATGGCAATCAAACTAATTCCTGGATCAACCCCTAATAGTTCCTACCTGCCTGTATACCCGGATTAACAAATAACCTAAGATTTATAGCCTATAATATCCTTCCTCTCCAGAATGACATCAAGTCCCCTTTTAAACCCTCTATGGATTTTGCTATCACTACGTCCTCAGGCAGAGAGCATAAGGGAGCAAATTAAAATAAGAATATGAAACTTAATTTGTTTTTGTACCAAGTTATCAGTACTTGGCGTTATATGCCTGAAGCCTGAGGCTGCTGCACTGTACTAATGATCAGGATCACAATCTCCATCAATGTTCACAAATTCTATATCTCAGTTAGGTTGTGGGCATTGAAGTGGTTGGTGAATTGGATCCATCTAAGGTCTCAGGAAGTCTTTTTATGGTATTTCCATCACACAGCAACCAAGAAGAATTGGTTGAGATGCCAGAGTGCAGAGTCAGGCAACATCCAAACTCATTTTTATGGGGTAAAATTGGGATGTGATTCATTTGAGTATGGTAGATACCGACAATAAATAGTACTGAACAACAGCTGAGATTTGTAAATGTTTATGTTTCCATTCTGCAGCTGAACAAATAACCACAGTGGCACCTAGCACAGCACAGACAACTACTCCATTGGAAAGAACCACCACAGAACTTGCCACAACCGCCACAGAGCCTCCAACAACTACAGGACCTGCAACAACAGCCACAGAGCTTCCAACAACAACAGGGCCAGCAACAACAGCCACAGAGCCTCCAACAACTAGAGGACCTGCAACAACAGCCACAGAGCCTCCAAAAACTACAAGACCTGCAACAACAGCCACAGAGGCTCCAACAACTACGGGACCTGCAACAACAGCCACAGAGCCTCCAACAACTACAAGACCTGCAACAACAGCCACAGAGCCTCCAACAACTACTGGACCTGCAACAACAGCCACAGAGCCTCCAACAACTGCAGGACCTGCAACAACAGCCACAGAGCCTCCAACAACTACAGGACCTGCAACAACAGCCACAAAGCCTTCAACAACAACAGGACCTGCAACAACAGCCACAGAGCCTCCAACAACTACAGGACCTGCAACAACAGCCACAGAGCCTCCAACAACTACAGGATTAGCAACAACAGCCACAGAGCCTCCAACAACCACAGGACCTGCAACAACAGCCACAGAGCCTCCAACAACTACAGGATTAGCAACAACAGCCACAGAGCTTCCAACAACTACACAACCTGCAACAACAGCCACAGAACTTCCAACAACTACAGGACCTGCAACAACAGCCACAGAGCCTCCAACAACTACAGGACCTGCAACAACAGTCACAGAGCCTCCAACAACTACAGGGCTAGCAGCAACAGCCACAGAGTCATCAACAACTACAGGACCTGCAACAACAGCCATACAGCCTTCAACAACTACAGGACCAGCAACAACAGCTATAGAGCCTCCAACAACTACAGGACCAGCAACAAAAGCCACAGAGCCTCCAACAACTACAAGACCTGCAACAACAGCCACAGAGCCTCCAACAACTACTGGACCTGCAACAACAGCCACAGAGCCTCCAACAACTACAGGACCTGCAACAACAGCCACAAAGCCTTCAACAACAACAGGACCTGCAACAACAGCCACAGAGCCTCCAACAACTACAGGACCTGCAACAACAGCCACAGAGCCTCCAACAACTACAGGATTAGCAACAACAGCCACAGAGCCTTCAACAACTACAGGACCTACAACAACAGCCACAGAGCCTCCAACAACCACAGGACCTGCAACAACAGCCACAGAGCCTCCAACAACTACAGGATTAGCAACAACAGCCACAGAGCTTCCAACAACTACACAACCTGCAACAACAGCCACAGAGCTTCCAACAACTACAGGACCTGCAACAACAGCCACAGAGCCTCCAACAACTACAGGACCTGCAACAACAGTCACAGAGCCTCCAACAACTACAGGGCTAGCAGCAACAGCCACAGAGTCATCAACAACTACAGGACCTGCAACAACAGCCATACAGCCTCCAACAACTACAGGACCAGCAACAAAAGCCATAGAGCCTCCAACAACCACAGGACCTGCAACAACAGCCACAGAGCCTCCAACAACTACAGGATTAGCAACAACAGCCACAGAGCCTCCAACAACTACAGGATTAGCCACAACAGCCACAGAGCCTCCAACAACTGCAGGAGCTGCAACAACAGCCACAGAGCCTCCAACAACTACAGGACCTGCAACAACAGCCACAGAGCCTTCAACAACTACAGGACCTGCAACAACAGCCACAGAGCCTCCAACAACTACAGGACCTGCAACAACAGCCACAGAGCCTCCAACAACTACAGGACCTGCAACAACAGCCATAGAGCCTCCAACAACTACAGGGCTAGCAACAACAGCCACAGAGCCTCCAACAACTACAGGACCTGCAACAACAGCCACGGAGCCTCGAACAACTACAGGATTAGCAACAACAGCCACAGAGCCTCCAACAACTACAGGATTAGCCCCAACAGCCACAGAGCCTCCAACAACTGCAGGAGCTGCAACAACAGCCACAGAGCCTCCAACAACTACAGGACCTGCAACAACAGCCACAGAGCCTTCAACAACTACAGGGCCTGCAACAACAGCCACAGAGTCTCCAACTACAGAACCTGCAACAACAGCCACAGAGCCTTCAACAACTACAGGACCTGCAACAACAGCCACAGAGCTTCTAACAACAACAGGGCTAGCAACAACAGCCTCAGAACCTCCAACAACTACAGGATTAGCAACAACAGCCACAGAGCCTCCAACAACTACAGGACCAGCAACAACAGCCACGGAACCTCCAACTACAGAACCTGCAACAACAGCCACAGAGCCTCCAACAACTACAGCACCTGCAACAACAGCCACAGAGCCTCCGACAACTACAGGGCTAGCAACAACAGCCACAGAGCCTTCAACAACTACAGGACCTGCAACAACAGCCACAGAGCCTCCAACAACTACAGGGCTAGCAACAACAGCCACAGAGCCTTCAACAACTACAGGACCTGAAACAACAGTCACAGAGCCCCCAACAACTACAGGACCTGCAACAACAGCCACAGAGCCTCCAACAAGTACAGGACCTGCAACAACAGCCACAGAGCCTCCAACAACTACAGGATTAGCAACAACAGCCACACAGCCTCCAACCAGCACTGAGCCTTCATCTACCACACAGCCTCCGACCAGCACTGAGCCTTCATCTACCACACGGCCTCCCACCAGCACTGCGGCTCCCTCTACCACACAGCCTCCTACCAGCACTGAGGCTTCATCTACCACACAGCCTCCTACCAGCACTGAGCCTTCATCTGCCACACAGCCTCCTACCAGCACTGAGCCTTCATCTACCACACAGGCTCCTACCAGCACTGAGCCGTCATCTACCACACAGCCTCCCAGCAGCACTGAGGCTCCATCTACCACACAGCCTCCTACCAGCACTGAGCCTTCATCTACCACACAGCCTCCTACCAGCACTGGGCCTTCATCTACCACACAGCCTTCTACCAGCACTGAGGCTTCACCTGCCACACAGCCTCCCAGCACTGGGCCTCCATCTACCACACAGCCTCCTACCAGCACTGGGCCTCCATCTGCCACAATTCCTCTAAAAATCACCATGAGTAAGAACTTCACGCCCGAGCTTAAGGACCCATCTACTAAAGAATATCGAGACTTGTGCTCATTCTTTATATTCATTGTGAGTAACAGTGAATTCATTTCCACAATCATCTCCATGTTTGTATGTTGGCACGTGGCCCATAGACATTTCACGGGGTGCAGATATCTCATGCTGTAGGAGGTGTCAGCTATATGTCTGACTGTTCTTACAGCTCATTCTGTCCACTGTAGGATTAGGGCTTCCTTACATGACTGTATTTGCACACGCTTTTGAGCACATAAAACATACACATGCAAAACACCGAGAATAGAACCCATTGATGCCAACAGGTTCGCTCTCATGAGCGTGTTCTGCATGCGCTCAAAAAGATAGGTCCTGCTGTATTTTCCTGCCTATTTGCGCATTAAGAGCCCCACAGAAATCTATGGGAGGTGTACAAATCCTCAGGAGGATGTGTGAAGCACTGCTCAAAACTGCAGGGACAAGAACACATTTGGACCTCAGTAGGCTAAATAGCTTTTTAATCCATGGAAGGGGTGTGTCGCGTCAATGTGAAATAGCCCTGCATGCGCAAAAAGTACTGAACTATGTGCAGACACACGCACAAATGTACCTCATCCAACCGCGTTCATGTGCAAATATGTTGCTCTGAGGCAAAAGCATTTGTGCCTACACTCATATGAAGCCAACCTTATTATCTAATCGCTTTACAGAATCCTATAAACCTCATGTAGTAAGACCATATTCAGACAGCCATATGCCAATTATGTCCCATAGTTTCTGGCATCGGGCAGCACACAGACACGTCCTTGTGCCATCTGAGCTGCGGGGCCAGTGTCCGTTACATGACCTACTCTCACCCTTATGCGGACCAGAATAGGACATGTTTCAGTTAGTGCCACGCTGAGTAATTTGGGGGCGTCTGCTGTCCGACTCTGGGCCGTTTTTTTAATTGAATCACACACGGACTATAAAAAAACACTTGTGTGCCGGAGGCCTATGATCTAGGAGTAGGGACCGCAGGAGATCAGATGCTGTAATGCTGGATGATAAGGGGTTTTTTAAGGTCTAAGCCTCATCTCTTTTTATCTTATTCTACAGCTGACGCAAATATATAACCAACGTGGGCGAAGAGTTATAAATGTAATAAACTTCATCTTCACGTAAGTAACTGTTATACATGAGTATTATCCCCACCATTATCACTACTTTCTAAGTGGCCGCATTTGGAGATTCCTTATCTGAGTCGGATACTGACTACGACGTCTCATGATAGCTTATAATCGTTAGACCACTGGGACTCTCACAATCACTACTATGGGGGTCCCGAGTCCTTTGTTCCTCCACACCAATGCCATAGGAGGATTCTGTATTGAGACATCAGTAGGGTTGCCACCTTTGTCACAAAAAATATTGGCCAAGGTAAAAGGGGGTGTGACTTCAGGTGTGGTTAGGGGCGTGCCTTATCACAATATATATTTTTACCACCATTATTCTAGTGGCCAAAATTAGTAACTCCGCCCCCTCAGTGGCTCCATTAGTAACGTCACTCTCATTAGTGGCCCCAAAAGTAATAGAGCCCCCTTTTTGTGTCCTCCCCATCCTGAACTTCCAGCAGCGCAGCAACCCCACATTATCAAGTATTTCAACCACTGACTCCATAGAGGTCAGAGGTCACAGACTCTGAGAGTGGGAGTGAGTGAAATACTTGATAATGTGGGGTTGCTGCCTGGCCAGAGAGGTGCACTCAGTGGGCAATTAATACCAGCACTGGCCTTTTAAATTAATTACCAGCCAGGCTGGCGAGTTACCAGCCAGGTGGCAACCCTAAGTCACGGTCAACAGTGCACACTGCTACTCCACACAACTCCACAAATGTTAAGGAGATTCTTTCACTTGTTTATTCCCATGAGTGCCATAGATGCTCCCATTCAGAGGAAACAAAGTATCAGTATATTCGTGTATACAGTGAATGAATAGATGGCCACAATTAACTATCAATAGCCAGAAAAATGGCTGACTATGGCTACAACTTTCAGTTACAGTAGAATACAGCTCTGGAGTACAAACTCCAGATCTAACTAGTAAAAGACTAAAAAACTAAGAAAATGGTAGCATTCATGGTAGCATGTCTGGTGCGTGGAACGATGAAGGTTCCTGTGATGTTTCACTAACACTAAAAACAAAGGAAGTCAGCAGCTCCATGGAAAATGAAATGAATGTGCAGGTGAGCGTCTGCTGTGACTATAGAGCAAAAGCAGATGAACACAAAGGAGGCGGGAGCATTCTGCGGGCACCAAGCTGTGCGCAGACCTTATATTTATTGACTATATTGCATTGCTGCTAAATTTAAAATGTACAGAAATGTGAGGGTCTTGTGTGAGCCCACCAGCCCAAATGGCGAGGCGATCGCATGCAAATGAGTTTCTACACTAATCAGTTATCTGGTCGTTCAAAATGAACTCAGAGCAGATAAGATTTGGCTATTTTATACTCTTATTGAAAACCTCCTTGGACAGATAAGGAGGAGCACGCAACCAAGACGGAGGCAGCCGCAACCGCCAAATGTACAATTCAAAAACAGCACCTCGTAAGAGAGATAAAGGTGCAGGTACACATCTGTAGTAACTGCAATACAAAACCAGACACATGCAAATAGAAGCAGCAGCCCTCCGCAAGCGCCAAGATATAGGGGCATATCTGTTATGCCCTGTACGCTAGTTTGTTGGCACATAAAAAGTCCCAGTTTTGGTGCAGGTATGAAAATTGTGACTTTTCGAGGATTTACCCTGAGCCCTGGCACTTTTTCAAACAATGGGTGGGGTCTAGCCTGTCACATTTAGTATAATGTATGCCAAAAACTGGTGTAAATTAAGGTAGAAGCCTACTCCAGCTTGTAGGCAGTGTATGTTTCCATCTGGAGCACGGCGGAGCCACCAGAAGAGTCAAGTCTATTAAGAGGTTTGCACATATATTTGTCGCCCGTACCTGGGTGCACACCGTTTAATTAGACTGGTGTATGAAATGTTGATCTAATTAAATAGGCCTTTTAATATAGGATAGACTTCTTCCTAAAATGACCCTTGTCCTGTACCCCATAACCCCTCACCCTCCACCCACTCTGCTCTTACATACAATACACTGGACTCCACACTTCTGACTCTTGGATTTTTCCTGCAGGGAAGGTTCTATCCGCTCCAGCATGGATCTTGTGCTTGTAAATGATACAGCCATGACCTCCAGAGAGGCAGTTGATGAACTCTATGCAAACGTGACACAAGCCGAGCCACCGAACACCCTTGCTGGTGAGCCTGTGGAACCTCTAAGCATTCAATCTAGAGGTGAGTCGACACTGGGATTATTCTGCACTAAATTACAGGCACACATTCCCCGATAAACAAATATAAACCAATACAGACCCCAAACCAGACCCCTAAAGAAATACAAACCCCAGACTAGGTTCTGCAGATAGTCCTCAATGTCCTGCCACAGGGGTTGGCATCGGAACGCTAACTGCAACAGTCCAGGAGTGATGAAGGAGAGCAGAGTATTACACTACGATGCCCAGGAGACTTATCTGCCCTTCCAGGAGTCTCAGAGATCTCTCCTTGTTTCCTGGGAGGATCCTGTTCCAGCAGAGAAGGAAAATGTGGAATAAGCATAAGGGAGCAAATTAAAATAAGAATATGACACTTAACTTGTTTTTGTACCAAGTTATCAGTACTTGGCGTTATATGCCTGAAGCCTGAGGCTGCTGCACTGTAGTAATGATCAGGATCACAATCTCCATCAATGTTCACAAATTCTATATCTCAGTTAGGTTGTGGGCATTGAAGTGGTTGCTGAATTGGATCCATCTAAGGTCTCAGGAAGTCTTTTTATGGTATTTCCATCACACAGCAACCAAGAAGAATTGGTTGAGATGTCAGAGTGCAGAGTCAGGCAACATCCAAACTCATTTTTATGGGGTAAAATTGGGATGTGATTCATTTGAGTATGGTAGATACCGACAATAAATAGTACTGAACAACAGCTGAGATTTGTAAATGTTTATGTTTCCATTCTGCAGCTGAACAAATAACCACAGTGGCACCTAGCACGGCAGAGACAACTACTCCATTGGAAAGAACCACCACAGAACTTGCCACAACCGCCACAGAGCCTCCAACAACTACAGGACCTGCAACAACAGCCACAGAGCTTCCAACAACAACAGGGCCAGCAACAACAGCCACAGAGCCTCCAACAACTAGAGGACCTGCAACAACAGCCACAGAGCCTCCAACAACTACAGGACCTGCAATAACAGCCACAGAGCCGCCAACAACTACAGGACCTGCAGCAACAGCCACAGAGCCTCCAACAACTACAGGACCTGCAACAACAGCCACAGAGCCTCCAACAACTACAGGACCTGCAACAACAGCCACAGAGCCTCCAACAACTACAGGAATATCAACAACAGCCACAGAGCCTGTAACAACTACAGGATTAGCAACAACAGCCACAGAGCCTCCAACAACTACAGGATTAGCAACAACAGCCACAGAGCCTCCAACAACTACAGGGCCCGCAACAACAGCCACAGAGCCTCCAACAACTACAGGACCTGCAACAACAGCCACAGAGCCTCCAACAACTACAGGACCTGCAACAACAGCCACAGAGCTTCCAACAACAACAGGGCTAGCAACAACAGCCACAGAGCCTCCAACAACTACAGGACCTGCAACAACAGCCATAGAGCCTCCAACAACTACAGGACCTGCAACAACAGCCACAGAGCCTCCAACAACTACAGGACCTGCAACAGCCACAGAGCCTCCAACAACTACAGGACCTGCAACAACAGCCACAGAGCCTCCAACAACTACAGGACCCGCAACAACAGCCACAGAGCCTCCAACAACTACAGGGCCCGCAACAACAGCCACAGAGCTTCCAACAACAACAGGGCTAGCAACAATAGCCACAGAGCCTCCAACAACTACAGGACCTGTAACAAAAGCCACAGAGCCTCCAACAACTACAGAATTAGGAACAACAGCCACAGAGCCTCCAACAACTACAGGACCAGCAACAACAGCCACAGAGCCTCCAACAACTACAGGACCTGTAACAAAAGCCACAGAGCCTCCAACAACTACAGAATTAGGAACAACAGCCACAGAGCCTCCAACAACTACAGGACCTGCAACAACAACCACAGAGCCTCCAACAACTACAGGACCTGCAACAACAGCCACAGAGCCTCCCACCAGCACTGAGGCTCCATCTACCACACAGCCTCTGTCCAGCACTGAGCCTCTATCTACAACACAGCCTCCCACCAGCACTGAACCTCCATCTACCACACAGCCTCCTACCAGCACTGGGCCTTCATCTACCACACAGCCTCCTACCAGCACTGAACCTTCATCCACCACACAGCCTCCTACCAGCACTGGGCCTTCATCTACCACACAGCCTCCTACCAGTACTGAGCCTTCATCTACCACACAGCCTCCTACCAGCAACACTGGGCCTTCATCTAGCACTGGGCCTCCTACCAGCACTGAGGCTTTATCTACCACACAGCCTCCTACCAGCACTGGGCTTTCTTCTAGCACACAGCCTCCTACCAGCACTGAGCCTTTATCTACCACACAGCCTCCCAGCAGCACTGGGCCTCCATCTGCCACAATTCCGCTAAAATTTACCATGAAGAAGAACTTCACGGCTGATCTTCAGGACACATCTTCTAATGGATATAAAGACTTGTTCTCACGCTTAAGAGTCGCTGTGAGTAACAGTGAATTAATTTCCACAATCATCTCCATGTTTGTATGTTGGCACGTGGCCCATAGACATTTCACGGGGTGCAGATATCTCATCCTGTATGAGGTGTCAGCTATATGTCTGACTGTGTTCTTACAGCTCATTCTGTCCACTGTAGGATTAGGGCTTCCTTACATGACTGTATTTGCACACGCTTTTGAGCACATAAAACATACACATGCAAAACACCGAGAATAGAACCCATTGATGCCAACAGGTTCGCTCTCATGAGCGTGTTCTGCATGCGCTCAAAAAGATAGGTCCTGCTGTATTTTCCTGCCTATTTGCGCACCAAGAGCCCCACAGAAATCTATGGGAGGTGTACAAATCCTCAGGAGGATGTGTGAAGCACTGCTCAAAACTGCAGGGACAAGAACACATTTGGACCTCAGTAGGCTAAATAGCTTTTTAATCCATGGAAGGGGTGTGTCGCGTCAATGTGAAATAGCCCTGCATGCGCAAAAAGTACTGTACTATGTGCAGACACACGCACAAATGTACCTCATCCAACCGCGTTCAGGTGCAAATATGTTGCTCTGAGGCAAAAGCATTTGTGCCTACACTCATATGAAGCCAACCTTATTATCTAATCGCTTTACAGAATCCTATAAACCTCATGTAGTAAGACCATATTCAGACAGCCATATGCCAATTATGTCCCATAGTTTCTGGCATCGGGCGGCACACAGACACACGTCCTTGTGCCATCTGAGCTGCGGGGCCAGTGTCCGTTACATGACCTACTCTCACCCTTATGCGGATCAGAATAGGACATGTTTCAATTAGTGCCACGCTGAGTAATTTGGGGGCGTCTGCTGTCCGACTCTGGTCCCTTTTTTTAATTGAATCACACACGGACTAAAAAACACTTGTGTGCCGGAGGCCTATGATCTAGGAGTAGGGACCGCAGGAGGTCAGATGCTGTAATACTGGATGATAAGGGGGTTTTTAAGGTCTAAGCCTCATCTCTTTTTATCTTATTCTACAGCTGATTGAACTATATAACCAACGTAGGCGAAGAGTTTTAGATGTAATAAACTGCATCTTCAGGTAAGTGACTGTTATACATGAGTATTATCCCCACCATCATCACTACTTTCTAAGTGGCCGCATTAGGAGATTCCTTATCTGAGTCGGATACTGACTATGACGTCTCAGGATAGCTTATAATCGTTAGACCACTGGGGCTCTCACAATCACTACTATGGGGGTCCCGAGTCCTTTGTTCCTCTACGCCAGTGCCGTAGGAGGAATCTGTATTGAGCATCAGTAGGGTTGCCACCTTTGTCACAAAAAATATTGGCCAAGGTAAATGGGGGTGTGACTTCAGGTGTGGTTAGGGGCGTGCCTTATCACAATTTATATTTTTACCAACGTTATTCTAGTGGCCAAAATTAGTAACTCCGCCCCCTCAGTGGTTCCATTAGTAATAGTGCCCCCAGTTGTGGCCTGGATAGTAATAGAGCCCCCTTTTTGTGTCCTCCCCATCCTGAACTTCCAGCAGGGCAGCAACCCCACATTATCAAGTATTTCAACCACTGACTCCATAGAGGTCAGAGGTCACAGACTCTGATTTCAGCAGTGGGGGCTAAATGGGAGTGAGTGAAATACTTGATAATGTGGGGTTGCTGCCTGGCCAGAGAGGTGCACTCAGTGGGCAATTAATACCAACACCGACCTTTTAAATTAATTACCAGCCAGGCTGGTGAGTTACCAGCCAGGTGGCAACCCTAAGTCACGGTCAACAGTGCACACTGCTACTCCACACAACTCCACAAATGTTAAGGAGATTCTTTCACTTGTTTATTCCCATGAGTGCCATAGATGCTCCCATTCAGAGGAAACAAAGTATCAGTATATTCGTGTATACAGTGAATGAATAGATGGCCACAATTAACTATCAATAGCCAGAAAAATGGCTGACTATGGCTAAAACTTTCAGGTACAGTGGAATGCAGCTCTGGAGTACAAACTCCAGATCTAACTCTTAAAAGACTAAAAAAACTAAGAAAATGCTAGCATTCATGGTAGCATGTCTGGGGTGTGGAAGGATGAAGGTTCCTGTGATGTTTCACTAACACTAAAAACAAAGGAAGTCAGCAGCTCCATGGAAAATGAAATGAATGTGCAGGTGAGCGTCTGCTGTGACTATAGAGCAAAAGCAGATGAACACAAAGGAGGCGGGAGCAGTCTGCGGGCACCAAGCTGTGCGCAGACCTTATATTTATTGACTATATAGCATTGCTGCTAAATTTAAAATGTACAGAAATGTGAGGGTCTTGTGTGAGCCCACCAACCCAACATGGCGAGGCGATCGCATGCAAATAAGTTTCTACACTAATCAGTTATCTGGTCGTTCAAAATGAACTCAGAGCAGATAAGATTTGGCTATTTTATACTCTTATTGAAAACCTCCTTGGACAGATAAAGAGGAGCACGCAACCAAGACGGAGGCAGCCGCAACCGCCAAATGTACAATTCAAAAACAGCACCTCGTAAGAGAGATAAAGGTGCAGGTACACATCTGTAGTAACTGCAATACAAAACCAGACACATGCAAATAGAAGCAGCAGCTCTCCGCAAGCGCCAAGATATAGGGGCATATCTGTTATGCCCTGTACGCTAGTTTGTTGGCACATAAAAAGTCCCAGTTTTGGTGCAGGTATGAAAATTGTGACTTTTCGGGGATTTACCCTGAGCTGTGGCACTTTTTCAAAAAATGGGTGGGGTCTAGCCTGCCACATTTAGTATAATGTATGCCAAAAACTGGTGTAAATTAAGGTAGAAGCCTACTCCAGCTTGTAGGCAGTGTATTATCCATCCGGAGCATGGCGGAGCCACCAGAAGAGTCAAGTCTATTAGGAGGTTTTGCACATATATTTGTCGCCCGTACCTGGGTGCACACCGTTTAATTAGACTGGTGTATGAAATGTTGATCTAATTAAATAGGCCTTTTAATATAGGATAGACTTCTTCCTAAAATGACCCTTGTCCTGTACCCCATAACCCCTCACCCTCCACCCACTCTGCTCTTACATACAATACACTGGACTCCACACTTCTGACTCTTGGATTTTTCCTGCAGGGAAGGTTCTATCCTCGCCACCATGGATCTTGTACTTGTAAATGATACAGCCATGACCTCCAGAGAGGCAGTTGATGAACTCTATGCAAACGTGACACAAGCCGAGCCACCGAACACCCTTGCTGGTGAGGAGGTGGAACCTCTAAGCATTCAATCTAGAGGTGAGTCGACACTGGGATTATTCTGCACTAAATTACAGGCACACATTCCCCGATAAACAAATATAAACCAATACAGACCCCAAACCAGACCCCTAAAGAAATACAAACCCCAGACTAGGTTCTGCAGATAGTCCTCAATGTCCTGCCACAGGGGTTGGCATCGGGACACTAACTGCAACAGTCCAGGAGTGATGAAGGAGAGCAGAGTATTACACTACGATGCCCAGGAGACTTATCTGCCCTTCCAGGAATCTCAGAGATCTCTCCTTGTTTCCTGGGAGGATCCTGTTCCAGCAGAGAAGGAAAATATGGAATAAGCATAAGGGAGCAAATTAAAATAAGAATATGACACTTAACTTGTTTTTGTACCAAGTTATCAGTACTTGGTGTTATATGCCTGAAGCCTGAGGCTGCTGCACTGTACTAATGATCAGGATCACAATCTCCATCAATGTTCACAAATTCTATATCTCAGTTAGGTTGTGGGCATTGAAGTGGTTGCTGAATTGGATCCATCTAAGGTCTCAGGAAGTCTTTTTATGGTATTTCCATCACACAGCAACCAAGAAGAATTGGTTGAGATGCCAGAGTGCAGAGTCAGGCAACATCCAAACTCATTTTTATGGGGTAAAATTGGGATGTAATTCATTTGAGTATGGTAGATACAGACAATAAATAGTACTGAACACCAGCTGAAGCTTGTAAATGTTTATGTTTCTATTCTTTCAGCTGAAGTAATAACCACAGTGGCACCTAGCACAGCACAGACAACTACTCCATTGGAAAGAACCACCACAGAACTTGCCACAACCGCCACAGAGCCCCCAACAACAACAGGATTAGCATCAACAGCCACAGAGCCTCCAACAACTACAGGACCTGCAACAACAGCCACAGAGCCTCCAACAACTACAGGACCTGCAACAACAGCCACAGAGCCTCCAACAACTACAGGACCTGCAACAACAGCCACAGAGCCGCCAACAACTACAGGACCTGCAGCAACAGCCACAGAGCCTCCAACAACTACAGGACCTGCAACAACAGCCACAGAGCCTCCAACAACTACAGGACCTGCAACAACAGCCACAGAGCCTCCAACAACTACAGGAATATCAACAACAGCCACAGAGCCTGTAACAACTACAGGATTAGCAACAACAGCCACAGAGCCTCCAACAACTACAGGATTAGCAACAACAGCCACAGAGCCTCCAACAACTACAGGGCCCGCAACAACAGCCACAGAGCCTCCAACAACTACAGGACCTGCAACAACAGCCACAGAGCCTCCAACAACTACAGGGCCCGCAATAACAGCCACAGAGCCTCCAACAACTACAGGATTAGCAACAACAGCCACAGAGCCTCCAACAACTACAGGACCTGCAACAACAGCCACAGAGCCTTCAACAACTACCGGACCTGCAACAACAGCCACAGAGCCTCCAACAACTACAGGAATATCAACAACAGCCACAGAGCCTGTAACAACTACAGGATTAGCAACAACAGCCACAGAGCCTCCAACAACTACAGGATTAGCAACAACAGCCACAGAGCCTCCAACAACTACAGGACCTGCAACAACAGCCACAGAGCCTCCAACAACTACAGGGCCTGCAACAACAGCCACAGAGCCTCCAACAACTACAGGGCCCGCAACAACAGCCACAGAGCCTCCAACAACTACAGGACCTGCAACAACAGCCACAGAACCTCCCACAACTACAGAACCTGAAACAACAGCCACAGAGCCTCCCACAACTACAGGACCTGCAACGGCAGCCACAGAGCCTCCCACAACTACAGGACCTGCAACAGCCACAGAGCCTCCAACAACTACAGGACCTGCAACAACAGCCACGGAGCCTCCCACAACTACAGGACCTGCAACAACAGCCACGGAGCCTCCAACAACTACAGGACCTGCAACAGCCACAGAGCCTCCCACAACTACAGGACCTGCAACAGCCACAGAACCTCCAACAACTACAGAACCTGCAACAGCCACAGAGCCTCCAACAAGTACAGGACCTGCAACAACAGCCACAGAGCCTCCCACAACTACAGGACCTGCAACAACAGCCACAGAGCCTCCCACAACTACAGGACCTGCAACAGCCACAGAGCCTCCAACAACTACAGGACCTGCAACAACAGCCACGGAGCCTCCCACAACTACAGGACCTGCAACAAAAGCCATGGAGCCTCCAACAACTACAGGACCTGCAACAACAGCCACAGGGCCTCCCACAACTACAGGACCTGCAACAGCCACAGAGCCTCCAACAACTACAGAACCTGCAACAGCCACAGAGCCTCCAACAAGTACAGGACCTGCAACAACAGCCACAGAGCCTCCCACAAGTACAGGACCTGCAACAACAGCCACAGAGCCTCCCACAACTACAGGACCTGCAACAACAGCCACAGAGCCTCCCACAACTACAGGACCTGCAACAGCCACAGAGCCTCCAACAACTACAGGACCTGCAACAACAGCCACGGAGCCTCCCACAACTACAGGACCTGCAACAACAGCCACGGAGACTCCCACAACTACAGGACCTGCAACAACAGCCACAGAGCCTCCCACAACTACAGGACCTGCAACAACAGCCACAGAGCCTCCCACAACTACAGGACCAGCAACAACAGCCACAGAGCCTCCCACAACTACAGGACCTGCAACAGCCACAGAGCCTCCAACAAGTATAGGACCTGCAATAACAGCCACAGAGC
Organism: Eleutherodactylus coqui; assembly: GCF_035609145.1. NCBI lineage: Eukaryota > Metazoa > Chordata > Amphibia > Anura > Eleutherodactylidae > Eleutherodactylus > Eleutherodactylus coqui. The sequence goes on from NC_089839.1 coordinate 310,427,183, forward strand.
CTCCAACAAGTACAGGACCTGCAACAACAGCCACGGAGACTCCCACAACTACAGGACCTGCAGCAACAGCCACAGAGCCTCCAACAACTACAGGACCTGCAACAGCCACAGAGCCTCCAACAACTACAGGACCTGCAACAACAGCCAGAGAGCCTCCAACAAGTACAGGACCTGCAACAACAGCCACAGAGCCTCCAACAAGTACAGGACCTGCAATAACAGCCACAGAGCCTCCAACAAGTACAGGACCTGCAACAACAGCCACAGAGCCTCCAACAACTACAGGACCTGCAACAACAGCCACAGAGCCTCCAACAAGTACAGGACCTGCAACAACAGCCACAGAGCCTCCAACAACTACAGGACCTGCAGCAACAGCCACAGAGCTTCCAACAACTACAGGACCTGCAGCAACAGCCACAGAGCTTCCCACAACTACAGGACCTGCAGCAACAGCCACAGAGCCTCCAACAACTATAGGACTTGCAACAGCAGCCACAGAGCCTTTAATAACAAACACAGGGCCTACTACTAAAGGGTCTACAATATTAATCACAGGGTCTGCTAGCACAGAGACAGGGCGTATAGTGGCAACCACAGGAACAGGGTCGACTACAACAACTGTACAGCCTGTAACTACAGGAACAGGGTCTACTACAACAGCCGTACAGCCTGTAACTACAGGAACAGGGTCTACTACAACAACTGTACAGCCTGTAACTGCAGGAACAGGGTCTACTACAACAGCCGTACAGCCTGTAACTGCAGGAACAGGGTCTACTACAACAGCCGTACAGCCTGTAACTGCAGGAACCGGGTCTACTACAACAACCGTACAGCCTGTAACTGCAGGAACAGGGTCTACTACAACAACCGTACAGCCTGTAACTGCAGGAACAGGGTCTACTACAACAACCGTACAGCCTGTAACTGCAGGAACAGGGTCTACTACAACAACCGTACAGCCTGTAACTGCAGGAACAGGGTCTACTACAACAACCGTACAGCCTGTAACTGCAGGAACAGGGTCTACTACAACAACCGTACAGCCTGTAACTGCAGGAACAGGGTCTACTACAACAACCGTACAGCCTGTAACTGCAGGAACAGGGTCTACTACAACAACCGTACAGCCTGTAACTGCAGGAACAGGGTCTACTACAACAACCGTACAGCCTGTAACTGCAGGAACAGGGTCTACTACAACAACCGTACAGCCTGTAACTACAGGAACAGGGTCTACTACAACAACCGTACAGCCTATAACTACAGGAACAGGGTCTACTACAACAACTGTACAGCCTATAGCTACAGGAACAGGGTCTACAGTACCAACCACAAAGCCTGTAACTACAGGAACAGGGTCTACTACAACAACCATACAGCCTATAACTACAGGAACAGGGCCTACTACAACAACCGTACAGCCTATAACTACAGGAACAGGGCCTACTACAACAACCGTACAGCCTATAACTACAGGAACAGGGTCTACAGTACCAACCACAAAGCCTGTAACTAAAAGAACGGGGACTGCAGCAACTCAAAGTGTAACCCCAAAACTGCTTTCAGGTATGGAGACTGGTAATACAGATATATAGCAGAGCTACATTTTCTTATTTTTTAATAATATTATGTACAAATATTCTATTATAAATGTATACTATACTTTTCCATCTGTTTTTTCTACAGACATTACTACAAGCTCTACAGCTGCTCCAGCCGCTGCCGCAGCTGAATCAGCCACCATCCCTGGCTTTGGCATCGCCTTGATTGTGCTGTTCATTGTAGCGATTGTTTCTATTGTAGTTGGAATCTGCATTCTGGTATGTAGACACATATAGCACTCCTATCAATAATCATAGTAATGATGACCCTTTGTTTAGTAAGGAAAAAGCAGAGCTGATTTCTTGTTCATGAGGACAACCCCCGTCCAAAACCCGCACAAGGGTGTGTTCATACCTCGCTGATTTGGTGCAGATCTGCAACAAATTTCACCCAATCAATTTGAATTAAATTGAAAGGGTAAAATCTGCTGCAGATCTGCACCAGAATTTGCAGCAAATCAGCGACGTGTAAACGCACCCTAAGGGCTCCCACACACTTGCGTTTTCTTAACGCTGCGTTTTTTTTTTCACGCGATTGTCAATGGGACTTTCTAATGTTAAAAAAGCATCGCAAATTTGTGCTTTGCAATTTTTGTGCAATGCGTTTTTAATATTAGAAAGTCCCATTGACAATCGCGTGCAAAAAAAATGCAAGTTTGTAGGAGCCCTAAGAGAGATCCGTTGTCGCTCTGGAGGATTCAGCCCAGTCATGCATTATGTTGCTGCCAAGTAATTTGCTAATGGCCTCTACTAAATTGTTGTTATGTTGAGGCTATCCCTTTAAAGATATTTGAAGTATAGGGTTTTTGTGACCTTTCCCACAGCTATGGGCTTGTTGCAGTACATCCCCCAAATAAAGACTTTAGAGTCCCTGATTGAGTACATTTCAAGGATTCCTCTTCCAAAGATCAGTTCTCTCAGACTGCACGGGGCCCAGGATGGATGTGGATGTAATTTCAGGCATGCTTTTGGGGGTCCCTCTTCTGTCTTTATGTGACAAGTCTCATTCTCTCATTTCCAGGCTTTCAGCGGTAGTGTGGGGTCCTATACCCTGCCTAATCCTGGGATCGCGGCCTAAAGCTTTTGAACTTGCAGCAGTAAGAACAATTCTCTACACCTATTGGCTTCTACTCGTATGTCCTACGTCTAGATGAAGTTGGATTGCTGGCCCCTTATGCCATACCGCCTAACATTCAAATCCCCATCCGTTGAATGTTTAAGTGATCCACCCAGAAATGCTCACAAAACATACAAGAAATTCACACTTTGGGGCAAATTTGCATAAGTCATGCCCCCATGGACATCTATGACTCAGGACAATCCTACAAGAAAAACAGAATATTTGGGAGATACACTTATAAGCAGATCTCCAAATGCGTATAAGAGTCCTGTGCCCAACTTATTCACTGTTGCAGATACATTGCTGCACGTTTCTGAGAAACATCCGATTTTCCTGAAGGACCATGGCACCAGAAAGCAAAGAACTACTAATCATACCGCGATTCTGATATGGCTCAGATAGCTCAGTTAGCAGTTGTGGCTCTGCAACAGGCTGGAGCCCATCATTGCAAGCCCCTCCTTCATCTTCTGACTCCTCCTTTTCCCAGCTGCCAGTCATTCGTAGCGCTTCCTGTATCAGTGACCTCGCTGTACATAAATGTTGTCACTGGTAGTCGTCTGGGAGGTCTGACATTGTCAAACAGAAGTACAATGCAGGCTTGTTAGTTTGTGGCTACCAAGGGACGGACAGGGGTCACATATGTTGTTTACATGGAACACGTTAAATGACACACAAGCCATTGGTTGATTTCTACATCTGCAGCACATGATGGATCCCACCCGGCACAGGCATGAGCTCCGCACTTATTAATCTCATGTACCTATTTATTGAGTGATTTCTCTTTATGAGAATGTAATTTTAGCATCAGGACATTTGTACAAATGTTTTTTTTCCCGCATTTTGATAAATAATCCGTGGCTTTATAAATAAAGATGTGACAATTAAAGACTGGTTGTATATAACAGAAACATGATATTGTCTGACAGTCCGGCATCGGGTCTAATGTCAGACGTTCTGAACCATTGGATGAATATACAGTTACACACAGACACATTAAAATCCTCATGTGGGACATTATTAAGCTCCTCCACATTCTACTCAAGTGCGCCTACAAAACTTCCCCAAAACGTACAATTTTTTTGTATATTTGCATAAAATATATTACAGTTTGAGGTCTGTTGGAAGGTATGCACATATATACTTACAAATCTGTATGCACCCAATAGGTAACCCTAACCCTATCCTGAGAGCAGTGAAGAGGCAGTCAAGTCCCATCAGCATACCAGTGCCATCCCTTAAGGCCGCTTCCACACAGGCGATGTGATATTACCGCAAGAAAATTGCAGTGTTATCGCATCGGTAGACTGTGTGATATCACTGCGTTTTCTCGCATCAATATTGCAATCTTAGTGGGTGGGTGGGGCTTGAAATATAAGCCCTACCCTGAAAATAAGCCCGGGCTCTAGTAGAAAAAAAAAAAAAAAAATTATACATCACCTAAGAAGCGCTGTCAGCTCCGGTGTGTCTCCTCTTCACCTCCAGCAGTTGTCTTTAGTCCTCTGCCAGCCCTTCTTAGATTGAAGGATCAAAATCCCCGCCTCAATTCATTGAATGGCTGTGATTGGTTCATTGAGTGCTGGCTCTGATTGGCTGAGCCACGGCACTCGTGAACCAAACACAGCCAGCCCTTCCTGGATGCGGCGATTTTAATACTTCAATCCAGGAAGGGCTTGCAGAAGACTAAAGACAAGTGCTATGAAGAGGAGACATGCGCCAGAGATGACAGCGCCTCTTAGGTGATGTATTATTTATTCATTTTGATGCAGCTAGGGCTTAGTTTAGGGCTGTTACAGTAGGATTTCCTAATGTAAAAGTTGCATCACACCACACGAAAACCGTGTTTTCATGCGATGCAATGTAACAAAAAGGAAGGTTCCATAGGGAAGCATGGGCTACAAAAAAAAATTGTAAGTCGCAGCTGTATAGGGCATGCCGTGATTTTGTATTCTTGCACTGTTGCAGGCTACAAAACATCGCTCGTGTGGAAGAACCCATAGGAAAGCATGGGCTCTACATACATGCGATTTGTAGCACTGTCGCACTGCGACAAAATCGAGCAAAATAGTTAGCCGTGTGGAAGTGACCTAAAGGCAATGTGCCATCAGAAAATGACCTCTTGGATTAATCAGGTTTTATATTAAACAATATTCTTTAAATATTTTTTTGTCATTTTTTTTTCCATCTTCAATGCCACAATCTATATTTAAAAACAAATCTATAATCCTGCAGTTCTCACACTGACCACTAAGCCTTTCAATAGTCTGATATTTCCTGTTCTGCAGAGAAAACTTCTCAGCTGTCATCTTATTATCATCGCAGACAGGATTACACTAAGGGCTCATGTCCACGGGCAAAATGTGATTTAAAATCCGCAGCGGATCTCCCGCGCGCGGATCCGCACCCCATAGGGATGCATTGACCACCCGCGGGTAGATAAATACCCGCGGATCGTCAATAAAAGGCATTTTTAAAAAAATGGAGCATGAAAAAATCTGGACCATGCTCCATTTTCATGCGGGTCTCCCGCGGGGACGGCTCCCGCGGGCTTCTATTGAAGCCTATGGAAGCCGTCCGGATCCGCGGGAGACCTAAAATAGGAATTAAAAGCATTTACTCACCCGCAGCGGACCGCGAAGCTCTGCTCTTCCTCACGGCCGCATCTCCCTTGCTTCGGCTCGGCGGATGTGCCCGGCGCATGCGCGCGGCACGTCGACGACGTGCCGCCGGCGTCAGGAATTCATCCGCCGGCCGAAAATGAAGATCCGGCCGTGAGGAACAGCTGACCTTCGCCGCCCGCTACGGATAGGTAAATGCTTTTAAATTTCTATTTTCAGCGCTCATGTCCGCGGGGCAGGAGGGACCCGCTGCAGATTCTACATGTAGAATCTGCAGCGGATCTGATTTTCCCCGTGGACATGAGGCCTAAGGGTGACTACCCACTAGCGTCTTTTTCCCTGCGAATTCTCAGCGTTTTTTCCCAGATGTCTAAGGGACTTTCTAATGTTAAAATCGCAACGCACCAAAAATGGCAACTTTTTGGTGCGTTGCGATTTTAACTTTAGAAAGTCCCTTAACCCGTTCCACTTCATGGGAGCGGGGTACTTCCTGCAAAATGACGTACCCTTACTTCATAGGGATAGCGCGAGATCATAGCAGATCTTGCGCTATCCCGCAGCGGGAGCCGGCTGTCGGTGATAGCCGGCGTCCCGCTGCGACAGCGGGGGGCATCAGACTTGCGCCCACCCGCTGTTAACCCCTTCCCGGCAGCATATTAGCACTTTCTGCTTAGGTTAAGCAGCACTGCTGATTAGAGCCACCTGATTGGCTCTTCGGCACCACATGACTACACAGCGTGCACGCGGATTGCCTTCAGCAGCCGCGCACTACACACTACACTTAAGCAGCACGGGGCTAGGTTTAGGGTTAGCTTAGGCTTAGGCTTGTTAACCCCTTAGTGACAACCTATACATGATTTCGTGTCCTGTGTGTCTGGGCTTTAATCTACAGGGTGGTAATACACACTGGCCCTGTAGATTAAAGTGCCAGGGTTGGGGAGTGTGACCGCTCCCTGCTATTGGCTATCAGAGGTAGTTAAGAGCCTTTGGCTGTCAAAGGGGGTCGGGGGTGGGGGGGGGGCTGCCGTGTGTGGCCCCAAGTAATGCAATCACATAAAAATTTTTAAAAAGCTAGAAAAAAGATAGTTTCTTGAAACTACACACCTCTGGCCTCCGCAATGTCCCTTGGCAATCTGGTCCTGCAAGTTCCTGCTGCCGGCTGCTGCACATGCGCGCCACTGTAGAAATGTTGTGCGCAGGCACAGAAGACCGGAGTGCCCTGAAAATTTAAAATCTCCCAGCTAATAAAGGTAGCCGAGAGCAAGGAGATGTCCCCGGGGGCCGCGGTGTAACGGCGATCATGTAAAGTTAAAAAGAAAGTTTAAAAAATTAAAGTTTCATCTCCCCTCACGGATACGATCCATGAGGGGAGGTGAAATTACTTACCTAAGGCCTCCGGCAATGTCCCCTGAAGAGATCCTTATCCACGGACCTTTACACTGCTTCGGCGCAGGCACCCATCGCTAAAATGGCCAACGCAAGCGCAGAAGCCAGGGAGGGCCCGGGAAATTTAAAATGTCCTTGCTCCTGGCTACTAGAGGTAGCCTGCAGCAGTGACCAAGGGCTACGGTGAGGGTCTCCGGTCACGTGATCGCAGTTATCCAATGGATAATGGCAATTATGTAAAAGTTAAAAACAAAATTGAAGTCTAATCTTCCCTCACCGATACAATCGTTCACCACGGACCTTCCCCAGCTTCTGCGCATGCTCCCGCTGGCAAAATGACGGACACATGCGAAAAAGACCATAAGGGCCCGGGAAATGTAAAATCTGCAAAGGTAGCTGAGATCCTGGAGCAGAGGCCTCCTGGAATCATCCCTGGTCACATGATCGCCATTATCCAATTGTATACAAGAGTAGCGATCAACCATTAGGCCTGTCTCGCACGATCAGATAGGAATTGCGGACTCTGCATTTGATCCGCGGTAATATGCAGATCAATCAAATGAATTGGATTACAGAATTCCGCTCACATTAGCTGGTCGGAATTACATAATCCACTCTCAGAAAACAGAAAGCAGCATGTGCAATTTGGGCTCTATGGTCGCGGAGATATATTGCGTATGGGCTTCGGGGACCTGCATCATCGCTAAGCGACGGCGTGGGAAAAATAAAAAAAACAAACAATAAAAGGTGTTCTGCACATGACCACTAGTGTGAGCATGCAGTTATGCGCGGTACATTACGTGGCCATATGCAGGGCCATAGCCAGGCACACAGCTGAGATCCGCTGCGGTCCTCTTGTGCAGAACACCCTTGGTATATGTAAAAGGGCCCCAAGATGTAGCATACACACTTTTTATATCACATGCATGATCCCAGCGTCAGCATGGCTCATCTGTCCAACCACAGCCAATCAAAATAATAGATAGCAGAGCATTACAATTTTTGTAATAATTATCAATGCAATTTGAAATAGCAGTACCTCAGGTTGACCAGTAGGGGTCAGACAAGACCCATAAAATATAACATCATGCAGTTTAAACCAACAAGGTTCTTCACAACCCACTAAATTGTAGGGGTTACAGAGTGACCTCTTTATATCTGCCCACAGCACTCTCCCATAGAAGACTAGAGGCAGTGGCTAGAGCTCACCTCCTCCTCATCCCTGCACAGGTCACAGAGCATGTCTTTTGTGCTTATGGCTAATACGGCTGCAGTAAAGCATATGTCTGAATGCACTTATAATAATAACATTTTTTTGTATAGCACCAACATATTCCACAGCGCTTACAAGACAGGGTAATAAAAACAAGACCACTGTTACATAGTAATCAATTGATGGAGACAGTAGGGGTGAGGGTCCTACTTCAACGAGCTTACATACTACAGATAATGGGGTGATACAGAAGGTAAAGGGGCTGGAGATGTGCACGGTATGGAGAGGTGGAGAGTGAGGGATGCTATACACATAGGCAATGGTCAGGCTGTATAGTGGCTGCATCGGTATGACTATAGGGGCGGTTGATGGCGGCTAGCAAAGATTGCAGTCGGTAGGACAGGGAGCATGTTATCAGGGGGGTACAGAGGGGTTTGGTTTAGGAGATATGGTATGCCTCCCAGAAGAGGTGCGTTTTTAGAGCACGCCTGAAGTTCTGCGAGTCACTAATTGCCCAGATAGTTTTGGGTATCACGGTCCAGAGGACAGGTGCTGCTCTAGGGAAGTCTTGGAGGCGGGAGGGTAGTGAGTGTGAATTGAATTCTGTATTTGCCAGGCAGCCAGTGCAGTGACTGGCACAGGGCAGAGGCGTCCGAGTAGCGGCTGGACAGGAAGATGAGCCTGGCTGCCACATTCAGGATGCATTGGAGGGGGTAGAGTCTGGCGCAGGGGGCCAATCAGCAACGAGTTGCAATAATCGAGCCGAGAGTCAATGAGGGGGACAGTAAGCATTTTTAGCGTGTCCACAGTGAGAAGAGGGCAAATTCTTGCGATGTTCTTGAGATGCAGCTGATATGTTCAGGTGAGAGATTGGATGTAGGAGGTAAAGGAGAGATCGGAGTCGAAGATGACCCCAAGGCAGCGGGCGTGCTGGGAGTTATGGTGCCACACACTGAGATGGAGATATCAGGATGAGGTTGGTTAGTAGAGGGCAGAAACACCAGTAGGTCAGTTTTTGAGAAATTCACCGGCGCTGTGATGTCACAGGAAGAGGTGTATAACTGGGTGTCATCAGTGTAGAGGTGGTATTCGAGGCCAAAACTCCTGATGGCTTGTCCAATAGGGGCTGTGTAGATGAAGAAAAGGAGGGGGCCAAGGACCGAGTCCTGGGGTACCCCAACAGCAAGGGGAAGAGGAGGGGAGGGGGCCGAGGACCGAGCCCTGGGGTACCCCAACAGCAAGGAGGAGAGGAGGGGGCCAAGGATCAAGCCCTGGGGGACGCATATATCTATATTACACTCAAGTTCGGCACTAACAACCAATCAGGTTGAATTAGGGAACCCAAACAAGCAATGAGCTTGAATCTGACAAGCCATATAGATATATGCCTGGGGGACCCCAACAACAAGAGGAAGAAGAGAGGAGGGGGCAAAGGACCGAGCCCTGGGAAACCCTAACAGCAAGGGGAGGAGGAAGGAAGGTAAAGCCAGCTAAGGAGACACTGAAGGAGTGGTCAGATAGGTAGGATGAGAACCAGGAGAGAGCAGTGTGCTTTAGAGCAATGGAGCGAGGAATAATGAGGAGGAGTTTGCGGTCAACAATGTCAAACGCTGCGGAGAGGTCGAGGAGGATCAGTAGGGAGTAGTCGCCCCTTTATTTGGCCATCGGGAGGTCTTTGACACTTTAGTCAGGGTGGTTTCTGTCGAGTGTAGAGGCGGAAGCCGGACTGTAGGGGGTTAAGAAGAGAGTTTTCTGATAGATAGCTTATCAGGCGGGCGTAAAACAGGCGTTCTAGTAGTTTGGAGATGAAGGGGAGATTTGAGATGGGTCTGTAGTTGGCAGCATCAGTCAAGTCGAGTCGATTTCTTTAGCAGTGGGAATATGATTGAATGAGGAGGGGAAGTTGCCAAAGGTCAGAGAAAGATTGAATATAGTGGTGAGGTGGGAGATGACCACCAAGGAGAGGGACCAGAGGAGGTGAGAGGGACCGGAGGAGGTGAGAGGGACCGGAGAAGGTGTGAGGGAAGAGAGAACAGAGGTGTGAGTGGAGCGGATCACTAGCGCAGGTGGTGGGGCGAGCAGAGGAGAGCAATCTGGAGACTTCTTCCTCTGTCGTTGACCTAAGTACAGAGAGAGCAGGGGCTGGATGCAGTACTAACAAGACTATGGTTGGGGCTAATCTGAGATTGGGAAGTTATTTCCTGCCAGATGTTGTCGATTTTCTTTTTGAAGTAAGCAGCCAGCTCTTCAGCACTGAGATCTGTCACTGGAGGCTGCAGTTTTGGGCTTAGAAGGGAGTGGAAAGTATCTTTTAGGCCTCATGTCCACGGGGAAAATCAGATCCGCTGCAGATTCTCCATGGAGAATCTGCAGCGGGTCCCTCCTGCCCCGCGGACATGAGCGCCGAAAATAGCAATTTAAAAACATTTACCTATCCGGCGCGGGCGGGGAATGTCAGCTGTTCCTCACGGCCGGATCTTCATTTTCGGCCGGCGGATGAATTCCTGACGCCGGCGGCACGTCGTCGACGTGCCGCGCGCATGCGCCGGGCACATCCGCCGAGCCGAAGCAAGGAAGATGCGGCCGTGAGGAACAGCTGACATTCCCCGCCCGCGCCGGATAGGTAAATACTTTAAATTCCTATTTTAGGTCTCCCGCGGATCCGGACGGCTTCCATAGGCTTCAATAGAAGCCCGCGGGAGCCGTCCCCGCGGGAGACCCGCACGAAAATGGAGCATGGTCCAGATTTTTCCATGCTCCATTTTTTTTTAAATCCCTTTTATTGACGATCCGCGGGTATTTATCTACCCGCGGGTGGTCAATGCATCCCTATGGGATGCGGATCCGCATGCGGGAGATCCGCTGCGGATCTTAAATCATATTTTGCCCGTGGACATGAGCCCTTAGAGTTATGGGATAGCGAGGAGACAAGAGAGGTGAAGATTTGGTTGCAGGGGTGTATCTAAAGGCTCAGGGGCCCGGGTGCAAAAGTTCAGGTTCGAGATCGAGAATATTGCCATCCTTATGAGTGGGAGAGGCTGTGAGTTGTCAGAGACGAAGGGGGAAAGTGAGCGATAGAAGCTGAGCAGCAGATGGGGAGTTGGAGTCGTTGGTGTGGATGTTAAAATCACTTAGGATGAGGGTTGGGATTTCACAGGAGAGTAAGTGATCCAGAAATAGGCGAGGAGCACCTGGGGGGGCGGTAGATAACTGCTACTCGCATGGACAGCGAGCGGAAAAGTCATAGCATATGTACTTCAAATGATGGGAAAGTGAGTGAAGGAACTGGGGCATGACCTGCTAGGTGCATTTTGGAAGAGCACCTACTCCTCCACCTCGTCTGTTTTCTGGTGCAGCAGGGGAGGCCGGTCAGACTGCGGTATCCACGTTTCTGTGAGAGCGAGCAGGTTTAGGCAATTAGCAGTGAAAAAGCCATAGATGGTGGATAGTTTGTTCTATGTTGACTGGCAGTTCCAGAGTGCACATTTAAAGGAGTCAGGGGAGGGTATGCATGGGCTAGTGGTTGGGCTAGGAGGGTGTTTCAGTGGGGCAGGTGGGGGGTAATACCGTAGTTAGGGGCACTAGAGGGTGGGCTAGGATTGGGAGAAATATTCCCTGATGCTATTAACTGCAGTTCAGGCAAGATGGACGCCTCCATAGTTATGTAGAACTAAAAAATCTAAAATCAGGAAATAACAGATTGGAAAAAAGGAAAATGTTTAACAAACTGGTTTTAATTAGTAAAACATATATAGGTGATAGATTCCTTTACGGGGCTAAAGATTACAAATACTTGGCTGTATTCATTCAAAAACAGTGCCACACCTCACCACAGGTTGTGTGTGGTATTGCAGCTCTTTGACCTGTTACCGCAAGTTATATTGCTGGGAGAAGATGATCACCTATTGTGAACGGTGGATCCTGTGTTATCTATAGATGTGTAATCCTGCTTGTGATGAGTGAGATGACTGCTGCAAAGTTTTCTCTAAAAATTAGGTGTCAGTCCATTATTTGGCTCTGTGCTCAGTGTGAAAAATGCAGGATTTTTTTTTTTTTAAATATAGATTGTGACCGAAAATTTTCAAAAAATCACCAAAAATTCTTAAAAACGTATGTTTAACAGAAAAATGTGTTTTACATTATAAGTAATTTTCTGATGACACATTCCCTTTATGTCTTCACTAGAACCCTTAGTGTTCACACCGGAAAGACATCAGGAAAACTGACATGTTTTTATGAATTGTGGTCAATGCTCTATATTTTGAATATTTTTGCAATAAAGGGTACATTTTACATTTCTTGTTCTACAATTGGCAGCGCTGCAGTTTCTCCTTGGTGCTACTGGCCCAGATGAGGAGGATACATAACATCACTATACACTACACTGAGGAGGTTGAGGTGCGGTCTGAGGGACATGTAGGCTACTACAGAGGACGTGTTAAAGGAAGTCCTTTAGATTATTTTTGCAATATTAATGCTATACGTTTAATATTTGTGTAATAAATGATACTTTTCCAATTTCTTGATCTACCATTGGCTGAGCTACATTTTGCCTGTGGTGCTATTGGTCTACATGCAGTTGGTCGAGCGCTTCTGTTCTTTGTCTCCCTGCATTATACTCCACTCCCTTCTCTTCCATCCAATCAGCTGCAGTGTTTTCGTCACATGAGCCATGCCCGCTACCTTTGCTCATGCAAGGGGACAAGTGGTGGCGGCAGCAGCTAGTGAGGGGACACTATGGCTGTGGACAATGGAGGACCCAGAAGCAGGAGCTGCTACATCTGAGGGTCTAGAATGCAGATCAAAGACCTGAAGGGAATGTTCAGGTGGCGAGTACCCAGTATATGGTAGGTCAGCGACCCCTATGCCCATCACATGACACTGACAGCAACCCCCTCTGTGCCAGTGCACTGGATATTGAAAATAAACCCGTGATTATAGGTGCCACCTGATCTTTAGCGCACGTAGTATTAACAATGTGTGAGACAGATAGGACAAGTCCTATCTTTTCTTGACCGTACAAATAACGGGTGAGAATCCTGAAAGTCAAAACAAAACCACTGAAATCCATTGAAATCAGTGGTTTCATCTCGTTCCGTTATGTGGCTGTGATTATCACAGCCACATGAGGGGAGAAATAGATGTTTGCCAGAATCCACCCTGAGGGCAAAAATACATGAACGTGTTTTTCTCCCCTTATGTGGCCGTGATAATCACAACCGCATAACGAAATGACCTGAAACCACTGATTTCAATGGATTTCAGTGGGGTCGTTCTCACTATTGGGATTCTCACCCGATAATTGTACAGGCAGCAAAAGACAAAAGAGAATGCAACTTGCAGGAAAGATAAGGCAGAACCCATCTTCCCTCTATTTTTTCAAATGTAGTAGAAATGATGTTTAATCAGCGTAAAATGTCTATTGATTTGTATAAACTAGATGTATTACACAGCTGTAGTGATTTGACTCTGTAGTGTGCTATAACAGTAGTCCAATGTAAAGTTCCAATGCAGCCACTCTAGGGTTAAATTACATAGGTATGCAGTAAAGGTGAAAGTATATTTTGGGCGGCTCCCTGTCCCTACTCCCCTCTCCTCAATACTCCTGAGACAAAGAAACTGGTCTTTGCCTGTCCACATGTTGAGGGAACAAAGGCTAGTCTGTACACGGGGCCTGAGGAGGCGGGGGGAGGGAAGAGGTTCTTTATAGCTTAACCAATAAAAATAAATATACATTACGTATGTAATATGTTATACGCCCATAAAGGGCAGGTATTTTGTGTTTTAATAAAAGAAGCTCTGGGATTGTTTTTCCCCAGAACTCTCTGTAAGCTTCACACTGACACGTGTCTCTGAATTCTTCTTCCATGCGTATATCAGAGTTTTGCAATTAGGAAGCTACAGAATACCCCAGAATCTGCTGGAGAAATTCATATCCAGAGCACAAACTCCTGCGGCTATGGCATGGAACTGGAAAAGCTGGAGAGTGGAAAAAACCCTCATTGATGAGCAACTATGCTCCGTGTCGGGAAGTGTAGTTGCGCATGCGGCCATGTGAAGAAGCCCTCAGGGGGATTCACACAGATGCGTTTGTGCGTGTATTTGTGTGCGCAATACGTCTTCAATGTTTTCAATGTCACCTGTTGTTTTTGTGCACACATTCCGTGCGCGAAAAAAAACAGCATGCTTTTAGTGCGCATTTGCGCACCAAAGGCCCTGTAGGATAGCTGCGTGATTGCGCATTACTCTGCATAATTTAATGGGAAATCGAACACATCTGGAACTAATTAGGCTGCATAGCCTTTTAAAGCACGGTGCGGGTGTGTCCCGCATCCATGTGAATGGGTCCCTACAGAACAAAAAAATATAGTAATGCGTGCGAAAGCACGACATTCATGGGACAAAATTTGGTGCTACTGCATGTATTTTTGCTCATGCGGCCATGTGAAGCCACCTTGAGGATGAGTCATGCTTAATGGGGTTATCCTGATATGTAGAGATATCTACAGGTAGGGGAAAACGTTATGATCGCTGGGGGTTTGACCACTGAGACCCTCACCAATCTAAAGAATGGGGGTCCAGATGGTCCCATATGGATTTCGGAGATTTCAGCAATTTCCAGCACTGCCACTGAAATGAATGGAGTTGTGGCAGCATGTCATTAGAAGTGGAAAAAAAATTCAGAAGGAAAGTAGAGGAGCAAGAGACCCCGATCACAAACTAACACGTTTCTACACAAATGTATAGAGCATGTGAAACAAACAAGGAGAATTGGAGCTCCTAACACAGGAAGAGAAATATGATGTCATTGGCATCACATAAACTTAGTGGGATTATACACATAATTGGAATACAAGGCTTGAAGGATAGAACTTATTTATAAGAAACAGACCTAATAAAAGGGGAGGAGGTGTTGTGTTGTATGTTAGGGAAACATTCATCTCCACAGAGATTCAGGCTTCAGAGCTGGGAATTCTGTAGAAACTGTTTGGGTAAGAATACAAGAAGAGAACAACAGAAAGGACACCATTGTAGGCATTTACTATAGGCCGCCTGGACAAGCAGTAGATATGGAGAAACTCTTTCTACATCAGATGGCCAAGCTCTCAAAGAAGCCCAACATAGTGATCATGGGAGATTTTACCCATCCAGACATTTGTTGGGAATCTCTCTCATGTAAAAGTAATGGATCCAACAAATTCTTATCCTCTCTTACTGACAACTTTATCTTCCTGGAGGTAGAAGAGAAAACAAGGGGATCTGCTATCTTGGGCCTAATTCTTACCAACAGGGAGCGAATGGTTGAGGAAGGAAGGATGGCTGGGACCTTAGGATGAAGTGATCATGCTATCCTTGGATGTTGGATAACAAGGGGAGGAAAACCTGAGAAAACTCAGACCTCAAGGTTGGATTTCAGAAAAGCAGATTTCAATGAACTCAAAAAGAGGAAGAATCCAATGGCTGGATGTTCTTAAGGACAGAAATACCCAAGAAGGTTGGGAAATATTGTGAAATGAGATTCTCAAAGCACAATCGTTAACAATCCCTAAAAGAAGGAAGAATGGGAAGCATTTAAAGAGACCAGGATGGATGAACACAGAACTTGTACAAATGTTAAAAAGGAAGAAAAATATGCTTAGCAAATGGAAAGAGGGGGAAATAACTAAAGAAGAATATAATGGGGTCTGCAGAAACTGTAGGGGAAGTGTCAGAAAAGCTAAAGCTGATAATGAATTGAGGCTTGCAACAGAGGCCAAAGCAATAAAAAAGGATTTTGGTGGTATGTCACAAGCAAAAGAAAAGTCAAAAATGCTATTGGATGCTTACAAGATGAAAATGTTGAGAACTTCCTATTCTGTATCTGTTTTCTCTCAAAAAGTAGATGTAACATCAGCTGATCTTCCCTGTGCTATTGGGGGAATAAAAGAAGGCAGGCTATCTATAAGCAGAGAGATGGTGAGGGAACACTTAGCTAACTGAAATGAATTTAAGTCTCAAGGTAAAGATGAATTACATCTTAGGATACTAAAGGAAGCAGCGAAGATAATTGCTGAACCACTAGCCATAATCTTTAAAAATTCCTGGAGAAAAGGTGAAGTCGTAGAGGTTTGGAAAAGGGCAAAAGGTGAAGAAGGTGAAGAAGAGCCTGACTTCTTTACCGGGAAAGATCTTTGAACAAATTATTAAACAGCATGTATGCAGTACTTGGATGAAAATGGAGTAAATAACCAGAGCCAGCATGGGTTTGTAACAAACAAGTCATGCCAGACAAATCTAATTTCCTTCTATGACAGAATCACCGACTGGGTTGATCAGGGAAATGTAATAGCTATAGTATATTGATATTAGTAAAGCATTTGACAAAGTATCTCACAGCATCCTTATTGAAAAAATGACCAAATCTGGGATTGACAAGGCAACTGTTAGGTGGATTCACAACTGGCTTAGTGATCGTACTCAAAGAGTGGTCATAAATGGCTGCACATCCAAGTGGAAGAATGTATCAAGTGGGGTACCACAAGCCTCTGTTTTTATAAATGATCTGGAGAAGGGAATTGAGGGGAAACTGATCATATTTGCCAATGATATAAAGCTAGGAGGGATAGCTAACACTAGGGAAGAGAGACAAAGTATTCAAAAAGATCTAGAAAAGCTTGAACAGTGGGCAGAGACAAACAGAATGGTATTTAACAAGGAGAAATGCAAAGTCCTACATCTGGGCAAAAAAAAGCACATACAGATTCAGAGGAATTGGGCTAAGTAGCAGCGCATGTGAAAAAGACTTGGGTATACTAATAGATCATAGACTGAACATGAGTCAACAGTGTGATGCAGCAGACAAAAAGGCAAACACAATTCTGGCATGTATTAAGAGAAGCATAGAGTCTAGATCACGTGAGGCATTATCCCGTTCTATTATTCCTTAGTCAGACCTCATCTGGAATAGGTTCTTTGGAGGAAATGGACGTGCTGCGAGTATATATTTAATTGCTTTATTGCAAATATTACTTATGAAACAAAGAAGGACGCGTTTCGATTCAGTCGAATCTTGTTCACCTCTAATACAAACGTCATCTCCTGTTCATTTAAATACTAAAAACCAATTAAAAACAAATGTTTCATTAACCCTTTCTTTCCTCCAAAGAACTTGTTTAAGTCAAGTGTGAACCACCGGGACCGAGTGGTAGGACATGAGTGCTGTTCTGTGCTCATATAAATCCCTGCATAGTGCAGGGACTTATATGAGCACAGAACAGCAGCAGTGAGGTGAGATACCTTTTGTTGGAATTTAAATTCTCATCTGGAATACTGGGTCCAGTTCTGGGCACTCCACTTTAGAAAAAGACATAGACAAACTGGAGCAAGTTCAGAGAAGAGTTACCAAAATGCTGAGCAGTCTGCAAATCATGTCCTATGAAGAACGGTTTAAGGGAGGAGACAGATTAGATATTAGACAGTGAGGGTGATCAATGAGTGGAACAGGTTGCCATGGGAGGAAGTGAGTTCTCCTTCAATGGAAATGTTCAAACAAAGGCTGGACAAATATCTGTCTGGGATGATTTAGTGATCCTGCACTGAGCAGGGGGTTGGACCCGATGACCCTGCAGGACCAGATGACCTTGGAGGTCCCTTCCAACTCTACCATTCTATGATTCTATGCACATCCTCTGGTCTAGTCATGTGGGGACCATCTAAATCTCTGTTCTGAGGATCAGTGGGGGTCCCAGCAGTCAGACCGCCACTGATCATAAAGTTACCCCCTATCCCGTGGACTCAAATAACTCCAGTCAGATAACTATCACTGTGTAGAGCTGCTATCTGACTTAGGCCCAATGTCCATGCGCGGGTTTGATTTGCGAGACACCCCCGCAAATCAAGCCGCTCATAGGAAAGCATGGGTGTCTAAAAATTAATTTAAGCATGCAGATTTCTTTTGCAGACCATTTGGTCCAGAAAACAAATTACAGCATGCTCCATTTTTGTGCGGATCCCGCACTGACGTCTTCCATTGAAGTCAATGTAAGGCGTCTAATCCGCGGCCCGCCCGCAGCTGACACTGTGGACGTGCCGCAGATATCACAGGAAAGCAGGAGATTTTAACAAAACAAACTGTATGCGCATGTCCGATGGCGGGAAGTGGAGAGATCCATGCAGACACTGCTGCCAGGGAAATACAGGAAAGCAGGACTCACTGACTGCGGGCAAGGCCGTGAATGCGACTCGCCCGTGGACATGAGGCCTCATGTGGTCACTGAATTTAGTGGGATAGTAGAGCTCAGCCCTAGTACCTGAGCCTCACATGTTATAAAAGTGGTCTTACTCACATGCTGTTCCAATACCTTTTACTTTGGGAGAAGGAAGAGTTGAAATGTACATTATGTCTTGGGGCTTAGGCCATCAATCTTTTAAGACCATAGCAACACTACTGTTGGGATCTGTACTATAAAAAAAAACACAGTCTTTTCCTCCACCGTTCAGCTTGCTGCAGTCTCATAGCTCCACTTGGGGGTTACACAGTGATTGCACCAGTCACTGTAGGAGCTTATTCTACTGTGGAGGATCGGGCCAGTAACTTGAGCCGATCAGCTATCACAACTGTGGCAGAAGTCCGCGATGTACTCCGTATGTCTTCAATGGGGCTGGCACTGCTGCCGGCCCTGCTGAAAACCATGAGCGATATCGCAGATTTTTCTAGCGCTGCAAGCCTTGAGTGACGAAATCCCAAATGAGTATGAAACCATTGAAAATCATTGGTTTCATAGTTATGCATTTTCACTCACTCTCGCATCGCAAGAAAACATATCGCTAGTGGGTAGGAGCCCTTATCAATCAGGTATGCCTAATTATTATTTGACACATCGAAGAAGAAAACAATGAGACTCAAGTGATGTTTCCATGCTCTTTTGCAGCGTTTTACTATTTATATAGTTTAGATAGAAAAATACAAAGCAATCATAATAATCGTCACAACTATCGTAAGTAATATAATTTTAGCATTTTTCTCCAGCATATTGTCAGCCAATCACAGCCATCGCTTGATGAACCAATCACAGCCATTAATCGAGTACTGGTTTTCACAGCCAGCGCTTCCAGGAGGCAGGAATTTTTCAATCTCTGGCCTGAAGAGCTGAAGAAGACAAGTGCCAGGGACCAGGAAGAAGCTGCAGCGGAGCCCCGGACAGTGCTTCTAAGTGAAGTTTACTTTCTTTTTCCTTTTTTAGCAGTTACAGCTTATTTTAAGGGTAGGGCTTATATTTGCTACAAAATCGCGGTATTGCCGCGAGAAGACACAGCGATATCACACGGACCAGTGATGCGATATTGCTGCGATTTTCTCGCGGTGATGCCATGTCGCCCAGTGTGAAGAAGGCCTTAAGTGAATTATATTAACCTTGGTGGATGAGTGTCCAGAAGTCAAGTGAACTTTTCTTTTTCTGGGGAGGATAATATGCAGAAACATCTGCTAGATTTCTCTTAGATTTTCCCCTGTTTTGTTTCTACACATTGTTCCTGAACCAGGTATATCCCTAAGGCTAATCCCATGGGAAGGGCTTTCATCTTCATCGAGCCAGGGCTAGCCCCTGACCGGGACTTGTCTTCACCTCACTACCCAATCCAGTGTTTCGCAGGGCTGAGGAGAGCTCTCATAATCATGTGGTTACAAATTGGCATTTGATAGACATTGTCATAAGCGAGCTATCTAGGGTTTACCATGTTGGTAAATGGCTTAGTTTCTGTCACGTCGGGCGCACCTTGACGCAGGATGGACGCAGGAGTGATATTACGTTCAAACCGGACGTGCTGGCTGGAACACCAAAGGGATAGTGAACTGCATACTGGGAACTGGACTCATGGACAGACATAACATAAGGACTGACAAACGACCAAAACATTCACCTTGCATACCTGCACACATAACAGATGGAATTGCTATAAAAGTGCGAGGCATTAGTTCATGGATTGGCCAAGTCACTTAAACCTGCAAGCCACTTCAAGACTCCTCACTGTTTCACAGATCTCTACTCTAACAAGACAACAGTACCCTGCCTGCAAGCAGGGCGATCGCCCTGATAAGGGCAGCCCCGCACTGGAACCTAAGGGATTCACTAGAGATGACAAACAATCTAGCAGGACAGGACACAGTGCACATCAACACACTAAGGCTAGCATGCAAGACAGAACACACAAAGAACAGGACTGTCCACACCTAATGTCAGGCCACCTGCACAGACACTGGACAAGACACTGTTCACACACATAGCACATATGGCATGTGTGAAAAATGTGGGTCTATTGCACTGCTCGTTGTGAGCTGGAAGCTATTTATCCATTCGGTAAGTGAAATAGAGGCTAAGGACTGCACCTTCTTCAAGACAGCAGACACAGCAAACACTGTAAGTTTCAAGGGTCTTAATCACTGAGGTTTTGTGTTTAGCTCATGTTTACACATGTCCAGAGATTTTGACAGTCCTTAGAACATTCCACATGCCCACATTTCTCCATCAAGAAATGTTGAAGTAATCACTTAATTTTGGTGATATTCAACAGGTATCATAGCCTTATCAATCAGGTATGCCTAATTATTTGATCCATCGGAGAAGAAAACAATGAGAAAAACTCAAGTGATGTTTCCAAGCTCCTCTGGAGTGTTATATTATTTGCATAGTTTATATAGAAATGCCGGAGCTGAGCACAGAGGGCAATAAGCATAGGCAGCATGACAGGGTTAACGGGGAGTAAAGGGGTTAACTAGTCCAGAGGAATGCTGCAAGCTGAGAGGGGAGTTTTTACAGGAAAGTGTGAGAGGAAGACAGGAGGAGCCAGACCAGTAGCTGAAGAGCCAGGAGAAGGAAGACCAGAGCCATGGAAGAAGAGAGAAGATTGTGAGAAAACTGCAGACAGAAGATTGACAGTAATGGGTCTAGCAGCTGGAGACGTTCCTGAGGTCCAGTGGAAGAAGAAGGAAGAGCCTGAAGAGGTAGGCTGCTACTTATTCAAGATGGAGGCTGTGTTGGTGAGGATCTAGGTGGTGGCAGAGGAACATGGCCGTGAGTGGCTGCAGCGGCTGACCGGGGAAGCGCTGGAGAACGAACTGGCTACAGGAGTGGTGAGAGAAAGGAGATCGCGGACTGCGCGTGGGCCGGCGCAGCTGAGCCCCGGGCACACGCCTATCTGCAGGTGCCGTGTCAGGAGTCCATCCCAGGACCCCCCAATAAGGTCCTCTCCCATAAGTCCACCCAATAGGGGGGGGGGAGCAGATGTGGGAGAAATTCCCAGATCTGGGCCCCGTGCGACAAGGGGCGATGTCTTGCGCCGGACACTCCTTGGAGAGAAGAGATGGCATGGGGGTGGCCTCCTGCCGCATAGCTGATCATGCATGAGCTGGCGGCCACTACACGGAGGGAGACACCAGTGTAGGCAGGCTTTGAAAAAAGTTTAGTGATGGCCTGGTGCAGTTCAGCACCCAGAAGGTCCCGCGGCAGCTACGAATAAAGCTGAGCGCTCGGGGAGAAGAAGGTCAGCGCAGAGGGACATCGATAATGAGGACAGAGTACAAAAAGGAGAAAGAGGAAGAGGGCAGGCTGGGGGAAGCAAATTTGGCTTTTGTTGGCAGCTCAATGAAGGACAGTGTAAGTTTGGTGCAGGATGCAAGTTTAACCCTTTCCAATCCAATTTGTAGCCTGGTTTTCCTAGAGGGCTTACTCTTTTTCTGCTGTTATACAATAGCGCTATCTGCTGGCTAAAGCCAGTACTGCATGAGGTGACACGTTGGATAGGCTCTGACAGCAGAGAGGCTGGCAATATACAGTAAGAGAACCCCGACAGATGTTTACCAACACCGGAGCTGTACAGCCTTAAATCATAATGTCTTCAGACGTCAGACAGTGGATTGGATAGGGTTAAGCATGCCTGCTTCCATTGTAGCGCCAGGTCTCACAGAGTATCTCGATGCTTAAAAAAAAAAGGGCATGGTTTTTGAGAAAACGGAGGACTCCGGTGAAATTGGCAGAGATGGTGCCGTTTACATATCCGGACATGGAGAAAGAGGGGCTATTGTTTAAGGGTTTTTAGCGAGGGGTTCATTATTAGGGTAGCGTTTTTTTAGGGGTAAGTTGAGAGGCTTGAGGAATGTTACAAAGAATTTTTTAGTTAAGCAGGCAGTGAAAGGATTGAGAAGGGGGAAGGTGCGGCGTGATTCGAGGAGACCGGTCGACATTGGATACCATGGGGCGGGCATTGGATACCATATACGTGGATCCTTTTGAGAGAACGTTATGTCAGGCAGTGTTCTCAGTGGCGTTTTTCGGGGACTAAGTATAGGGGAGTTAGTTTCGCATAGAAAAAGGTGGTGGGGGGGGGGGCGGTTAACAGATGGAGGATTTTAGTTTGGTGGACAGGAGGCTAGAATTTTTCATTCAGCGGTCACAGTTGGATCAAGGCGGTTGTGGACAGAGGGTGTGCTTTGGAGGCGTTAAAGGGGGTGCAGATATGCCCGATACAGGCGTGGGGAGATTAGTGAGGATAGGTGGTGTTCACGGGGTAATGAATTATATTTTGGTTCTGTTTTTGTTAAAGATCATTGGCTATCGTTACTGTGGATTTTGGGGGCACTCTTACATTTTGTGGGGGGGAGTAAGAGCAGCAGTTAGATTAATTGTATGATCGGAGAGAGTCCCTAGGAGGAGTTGGAGGGGAGTGAGGTTGGTGAAGGGTGTGAATATGGCCAGGATAAAGCTAAACGGTGAGGTTTCTTGTTTTATAGGTCGCAAGGGCGGCATGGCTGTTAGGCATGTAGATTGGAGGCAGGTACAGGTAATTACTGGAGATCGGACGGGGATCACGGAAATGTCATAGGGATAGATTTGTGGTCAAAAAGGAATTTAAGAGGGCATTGAATGAGCTCTAGTGTTGTGGAGGGCAGCACAGGCTTGAGGGGGTCAGCTGTCCTGGCTGTGGCGGTGAGGGGAGGGGTCCTTGGAGTCAGCAAAAAAGTATGGTGGAGGGGAAGGCAGGGGCTGGATAGCTATCTTCCCCTTTGATTGTTTAATTGGTAGGTCTGTTGCCTCTTTGCTTTGCCAGGTCGGTGCCCTGCAAAGTTGGTGGGTGTGGCTAGCCAGGGTGTAGTAGACATCATGATTAATATAAAATGTCTATCGATTTGTATAACGTAAATGTATTTTGCTGTTGTAATGACTTTTAGCTCTGGAGTTTGATCGACACACAATCTAATCATAGTATTTACTAGACAATGGGATGGTGAAGGATGTCTGATCTAATGTTAGCTAAGTACATAGGGATTGCACAAGAGACCTCTAAGAGTTAAGGGCTATAGTGTTATGTGTATATCCTGTGTTCAATACTGAGTGTTTACCTAGGCCCCTTCCACTCCTCACAATCTATTTAAACAATGATTTGTCAACTACACAGAATTCCTTAAGGCTGTCTGCATGCTAAAGAAGACAAAGTCCATACTATGGCGGACGTGAGGAAGGGTGGGTAGGGAGGCGGGAGATTCTATATAATCCAGCGAATAAGAATATATATATGTTACTGATGTAATCTGTTAAACGCCCATAAAGGGCAGGTGTTATCCTTTTTCAATAAAAAGGCCTGTCTGGACGTCTCTCCCAGAAGAGCCATTTTTAACATGAGATTCATACCTTGTGTTTGACTTGGTCAGTGTGCGCATACTGCTTCCACACAATTAGGAAAGCTGCAGAATACCCTGAAGCCTGCTGGAGAAAACCCTATTCCAGCTCAGTGGCGTCCCTGGGTGGGCGGTGGATCTGTGAGGTCACAGCCTGGAACGTATAGAGACCGGCAGATAGCACGCGGAACTCAGGGGCCCAAAAACTACAGAACACGGTAAGATTGCTTTATCTACCTGTGTCAAAACTGATTTCTAACTGCTAAATCTGCCTGTATCTGATCCAGACTAGACCTTCACTGAAAGACAGGTAATAACTCTAGTTCTGTCCACCCGAAAAACCACCATGTTACCTGTCTAGGGGTATTCTGTATGCTGTTGCTGTTGTGTCTGAGACGGTTAAAGACTGTGTACCTAAGACCAAGAGACAAATTCTGTGAGGATTAACCTTTTGTGTGTAGAGGGGCGGACTCGAGTGTATAGCAGGACATAGTCTGTGTTCCTATACGCTTTGAGGGTGCACGCCCGAGGGCCACGCTCCCCTAGGTAATAGGGCACGGTTGCTCTAATACGCTTGGAGAGCGGGCAGGTAAATTTGAAAAACGCGTATTCATTTTTGTATGATTGAGCTCGGTATATGCTCTTGTACAAAGGGAGGAATACCTGGGAATTTTAGCCGTGCGTTGTGACGGCTCTGGATACTGTTGAGGTCTTTGGTCACTGAATATAATCGTCAGTCTCTGTATAGTTAAATGTCCTGTCCAAACTGTGTTCAGGGAGTGTTGTTGGGGATTACAAGTGGAGGGTGGGCTGTTGCTAAGGTAGGTGAGCCATATACCTTGAGCCGTTGTGGGTATTCTCCAGTAATCCCGTCTGTACCGTTTGTTCGGTGTTATAGAATTAATGTGCATTGTGATCTGAGTGGGAAAGAGGGGTTATATTGGAAGGATTTGAAGAAAGCAGATTTTACAAGAGGAACATTACTGTGTCCAGAAACTTCGGATAGGATAGACTTGGTAGGTAGGATAGAGTTGAGCAGATTGAGAAGGTTAGGCATAGACGCAGGTTGTTTAGAAAATGGGGAACAAAGTGAGCAAGGACAAAGGTCATAGAGCTTGTGATTTGGTTGCTGAAAGGGAGGGAGCAGAGTTTGCTGAACAATGGGAGAGGATCAGAAAAGTTGCAGGATGGGAGAAGATTAGGGGTGGTAGATTACAGCCAGAACAATGGAGGAAAGTTTTGAAGGACAAAAAGGGGGCTCTAGCAGATAGGGGGGTGCTGCAGTCTGCTGAGGCGTGGTATAGAGTAGCAAAAGGGATACACGAGCAGAGTTGGGTGGAGGAGGAGGTGAAGGAGGGGGGGATGTGTATTACTTGTATCATGAACAGTGTAATGCCTTTGTGTCCACTATACCCCCTCCCTATGATCGCGGCCATTCCTGCTGGACTTGCCTTGTTTGTAATGTTCAAAATCCCACATGGCGTGAGGTCTGCAGTAATTGTGGGGCGCCCCGCCCCTACCGTGATGTTACTTCTTCCTTTGTGTCCACTTCTAGTGTCGGTAACATCACTTCCGGTCCCTCCCCATCAGGGACAGGACCTGGCCCCGCCCCTTCCTCCTCTGGCAGCCATCTTGCCTCACCTGGCCCTGCCCCTTCCTCTGGCAGCCATCTTGCCTCACCTGGCCCTGCCCCTTCCTCTGGCAGCCATCTTGCCTCACCTGGCCCCGCCCCTTCCTCTGGCGGCCATCTTGCCTCACCTGGCCCTGCCCCTTCCTCCGGCGGCCATCTTGCCTCACCTGGCCCCGCCCCTTCCTCTGGCGGCCATCTTGCCTCACCTGGTCCTGCCCCTTCCTCCGGTGGCCATCTTGCCTCACCTGGCCCCGCCCCTTCCTCCGGCGGCCATCTTGCTACACCCGGGAATCCTAATTCTCTGACATCCCTGTATCCAGTGCTACATGCAGATGGCTCTTTTCATGTGCCATCCAACACTGTGCCTCTATCCCTAGAAGGCACTGTAGAACAAGCTAACCAGTTCAATTCTGGCAGCCTTCCCCTCATGATGTTAGGGGAAGATGGTTCCCCGAGCGTTGCCCCTGGCTACGGACTCCATCCATGGGCAGATCCATCCCCCGCTAGTGCCAATGTAGCCCGTAGCCTCCTGGGGGAGTTCCAAGGAGTACAGAGAGATATCCGAAGTGCGCAGGACCGCCTTGAATACTTCATTAACGCAAGTGGAGACCAGCGGGCCCGGATGCCAGGGCCCGCACGTTTAGCCCACAGCCAACAGCCTCCCAAGTCCGCAGGAGTCCGGCTTCCAGCCGACGCTCCTGTGTTGTACGTTTCTTTTACTCCCACTCAGGCGTCTACCCTTAACACCAGTCTCCCTGACCCGGAGAGACAGCCGATGCCTTTTTACCGGAGACTGGTACAGATTCAGAAGAATTTTAGTGCTACCTGGAAGGACCTCCAAGCCCTTACTGAAGTTAAAGCAGGAGACACCTACTGGCCAGTGATTGAAAAGCACCTGGACCCACTGAAGGTGGAGAGCGACGTTACATATGAATCCGGTATCCAGTTCTGTGAACAGATCAAGGTGTGGGCCCAGGATCGTCTTGCAGATCAAGCGACCACCATCCAAGACGTCACCCAGGAAAAGGGGGAATCTGTGGAGAAGTACCACACTCGCCTGATACAGTTGTTTAATGACCTAGGCTTCTCCACGCAAACCAAAGCGCATGCCCAAATGCTTTCATCTGCCTTTGTGTCAGGACTTCGTGAACCCATACGGAAAGGCCTCATCACATCTCGTCCGGAATACAAGACATTGTCCATGGATACGCTGTTACTGGTAGCAAAGGGGCTAGAAGGAAAAGGACACACACTTGCAATGCTGGCAGAGGACCCATCCCTGCAGAGATTTCGGGTGCCACAGCCTGGACAACCAGATCTGCGTACATGCTACAATTGTGGTCGCCCTGGACACCTCCGCCGTGACTGCCGCGCTCCAAGAAGGCGACGTTCCGGCCAAAGTACCAAAGAGCAACTTCCTCCCCCACCTCCTCCAGCCACTGACCTTCTACAATAGGACAGTGGCAAGCCTGCGTCCATTATGGCCATGTCTCAGCGGGATACCAACATTGATCTGCCGGGTCCACAAGCCCAGGTTACCCTCTCCGTTGCAGGCCGTCCCACTACCTTCCTCCTGGACACAGGTGCAGCCAGAAGTGTGATTAAGGAAGCGGATTTCCCTTTCAAGACCCTGCTGGACAATGTCGAAATCTTGACCATGGGCATAGAAGGACGTCCTACCTCTCACCCCCTTTCAAAACCCCTACAGATTGGCTCTCTCCCTAATGTGTTAGCACGGTTTGTGATCCACAAGACATCTCCGCTAAACCTGCTGGGAGCAGACCTGCTATCCAAGCTACAAGCCACCATCACCTATACCGAGGATGGAGGAATAAAGGTATCATCGCCTTTGTCGGAAGAAGATACGATGATTCTGGCATCAGAACCTTTACTCCTTGCAGTCAGCACGGAAAACCCTAATACAGTGCCGGCCGATGTCCTCCAGCGAATTCCAGATAAACTGTGGTCCAAAGGCCCGGAAGACATCGGTAAACTCCGAGTGCCACCTGTGGTAGTTAAACTAAAACCTGGAGCCAGCCTACCACGTCGGCCGCAGTATCCACTCAAGATTGCCGTCTCACAGGCTATCGCAGGGCAAGTGAAGGCACTCTTGGAAAATGGGGCACTCATACCCTGTGAATCTCCCTGCAACACCCCGTTGTTTCCAGTAAAGAAGAAGACACCCAAGGGGATGCCGGTGAAATACCGTATGGTGCAGGACCTCCGAGCAGTGAACGAGGCCACCATTTTGGACACACCCCTTGTGCCTAATCCACATACCCTGTTGGCGGGGGTACCGCCCACAGCCACATACTTCACAGTCGTGGATCTTGCAAATGCCTTCTTCAGCATCCCGTTGGACCCGTCCTGCCAATTTCTCTTCGCCTTCACCCATGATGGCCGGCAATATACATGGACCGTGATGCCTCAGGGGGCCCAGAATTCTCCAAGTCAGTTCGCGAAAGCCATTGCGTCTATCCTCGCACCATGGCAATCTGAACACACTACGGTGGTTCTCCTACAATATGTTGATGACCTCTTGCTGTGCGCTGATGACCTCCCCACAGCTGAGGCGGCGTCGGAAAGCCTGCTTTACTTCCTGGCCGACCAAGGTTGCAAAGCATCTCTATCCAAGCTCCAGTGGTGCTCCACTTCGGTGGTTTTCCTTGGTCACTGCATCACGCAGGGGGCCAGGCACCTCACCCACGAACGGATACTGGCAGTCCAGAGGATACAAGTGCCAAACTCCGTGCGGGCATTACAGGCTTTCCTTGGCCTAATCTCCTACTGCAGATCATGGATCCCAGAAGCCTCTCTACTGATGCAACCTCTGTACGATGCTTTAAAGACGGATCCATTTCTTCTAGGACCAGAGGCGCTTGAAAGTTTCTATCTTTTGAAGACAGCCATCTCCACAGCCCCTGCATTGGGCCTGCCGGACTATAACAAGGACTTCCACCTTTTTGTCAGCGAACGGCAGGGACATGCGACGGGTGTCCTTGCCCAATCTCACGGCCCCAGAATGAGGCCAGTTGGCTACTACTCTGCACAGCTAGACACAGTAGCCCGAGGAGGGCCCTCCTGCCTAAGGGCCGTTTTTGCTGCTCAGGTCCTGTTGGACAAAACCTCGGACCTTGTTTTGGGACACGCTTTGATCGTTCAAGCTCCTCATGACATTACGGCCATCCTCAATCAAACGCAACCAAAACATCTTTCGGCAGCAAGACACCTCAGACTGCAATGTTCGCTCCTCCTTCCGGATAATGTGACTCTACGCCGATGCCATATACTCAACCCCTCCACTCTCCTCCCACTTCCTGAGGGGGGTGTAGAGTCAGAAGAGGAAAAAGAAACAAATGATCCGGGGGTGCCCGAACATGATTGCTTTGAGCTCATGAAACAACAAACCTCACACCTACCTACTGTCCTAGATACCCCACTGCGGAATCCCGAACTTACAATTTTTATTGACGGTTCCAGGTACGCGGACAGCAAGGGAAGGTTTCACAGCAAGGTATGCGATCACTACGGAAGACACTATCCTCCAAGCTCAGAGACTGCCTTCAACGATGTCTGCACAAGAAGCAGAACTGCAAGCCCTGATTTCAGCCTGTAAATTGGCCAAAGGGAAGACTGCAAATATCTACACGGACTCCAGGTATGCTCTTGGAGTGGCACACGACTTTGGACTAATATGGAAAACCAGGGGATTCCTGACGACAGCTGGTACTCCAGTGAAACATCATGAGGCTATCGGAGAACTGATGGATGCGCTACTTCTACCTACCCAAGTGGCTGTGCTGAAAGTCAAGGCTCACGGAAAGTTAAATTCACCAGAAGCTAGAGGGAACTATCTAGCCGACAAGGCAGCTAAAGAAGCAGCAGCAGGTCCAGACGAAGGAAGTGAGACTCGAGTGGAGGATCAGCCAATGGAAATGGTCGCTCGGACGGGACCAGAAGTGTCTACCACCCCAGATGTAAGAAGTCTTTCAGAAGCACAGGCGAGAGTTACGCCAGAAGAGCTGAAAATCTGGGAAGATAAGGGGGCTACCAAAGACAGAAGAGGGCTGTATCAAATCTCAAGGAAACCCTGTCTTCCAAGATCTCTGTACCCGGCAGTGGTACAATGGGCTCATGTACCCACGCATTTATCCAAAATGCTGATGAATGCCCTCATTCAGAAGTACTACGTGGCCCCTGGAATCTCGGTTCTGACTGACCGATACTGTAAGTCGTGCGTTACTTGTGCGGAATGTAACCCAGGACGTATGGAGAGGGTTCCTGCAAAACACCTTGCCAGACCCATGTATCCCTTTCAACGGATCCAGATTGACCACATCCAAATGCCAAAGAGCGGGCGATACGAATACGCCCTAGTAGTAGTAGATGTCTTCTCCGGCTGGCCAGAAGCATACGCAGTGAGCAATATGACTGCAAAGACTACTGCTAAGAAACTACTCTCAGAACTCGTCTGCAGGTTCGGAATCCCAGAGGTCATCGAAAGTGACCAAGGTCCAGCGTTCACTGCCAACGTCACCAAAGAAATTTGGCAGGCCCTTGGTAGCAGTCTGCTGTTCCATACACCTTACCACCCCCAGAGTAGTGGAAAGGTAGAGAGACTTAATGGCACACTAAAGAGCAAAATGCTCAAAATGACGCAGGAAACAGGGCTACCCTGGACAGACTGTCTCCCAATAGCCCTGTTCAGTGTGAGATATACACCCAGGGGGGATCACGCACTATCTCCCTATGAAATCCTGTTTGGGTCAGCCCCAAGGTTAGGTTGTTACTACCCCCAACAGTTACAACTGCAATCTGATGTGTTGACTAAGTATGTGACTTCCCTTGCCAAAGAACTAACCAGGGTCCATGCACAGGTGTTCTCTTCCATTCCAGATCCAGAGGCGGACACCGGGACCCATACCTTGAAGCCTGGGGATTGGGTGTATGTCAAGAAGTTCCTCAGGAAACACTCCCTCGAGCCTCGATTTGATGGTCCCTACCAGGTGCTTCTGACTACTGCCACAGCTGTGAAATTAGCCGGAAGACCCACCTGGATCCACGCTTCCCACTGTAAGAAAGTTCCAGATCTGGGAGACCAGGTCTAGTCATGCTGTGGACATTATTCTGGTTGGGACTCGTCAGAGTGGGAGGTGGGTCTCGAGCAGTAATCACGAGAGAAGAGGGTGGCAACTGGAATCCTTGGTCGGAGGAATATGAGGGTACTGTTACCTTTTGGTATAACTCATCCAACACTCAGGTGGCCACATATTCCTTCGACTATTGTACTGTGGTCCCGTGTCTAAAAACAAAACCCCACCATGGGCCGGATTTAGCCCGATCCAGCTGGCTATATGACTTGTACACCCGGGGAATTCAATATATTTGTGTTACTGATAACGTCTGGGGAGAAGACTGTCGCTATTGGGGATCAGTGGGATGGAACACAGGAACAGACTGGTCCTATAAACCGCGAAGTGCCTTAAATAAAAAAGATAAGAACGGGAAATCCCTAATTAGTCGTATGACCCTCCTTAAAAATAATAAGGATAGTGGGAACTGGAAGGCTGAACTCATCATGTTGCTTGGCTTTAATATGGTTCTTACACTAACCATAGAAAATCCAAGCCCGGGAGACGAGGGGACTTATTGTTTGGGGACATACCGGTACGGGAGGACAGATCCCTTAGGGAAGTTTAAAATAAGGGATATGGTAGATGCTCCCGAATGGAGGCCTTCACCTAGCCCTGTGCCTATATTTAACCCCCTGCGCCCCCAAATGAAGACCTTGACGAACATGATGGCCATAGCCGACCCTACCTTTGAAGACGTCATGACAGTAGAGACTGGCTACTCTGACCAGAATCTCTGGTTAGAGTGGATGAGGTACAATGCCAACAAGAGCAACAAGTCTAACTGTTACGTGTGCGGTAGTGCCCGACCGCACTTGGGGACGGTCCCACTGAATCTCCCTGTAGATGTTGAAAAGTGTTTCCTTAGTCTCTTCACGAACGTTTCCACCAATCACACTGTTTGTGAGAAGTGGAAAAAGGAATACCCCATAATCACCCAAGTGCCTCGCCCCGGGGAGAGTATTACAATCTACCCCGGAAACTACACCTGCTATGGAAACCGACAAGGGGGGAGATTTTTAGGGAACTTCACCAACGGGTATTGCTCCTCCTACAGTACACTGGGAGGGGAATGGACGCAGAATCAGGTCCAGTCCTTAGAAGACGTTTACTGGCTTTGTGGAGACATGAGGTTGAGGACCCGTCTGGAAGGTAATTGGACAGGAGAGTGTGCCTTAGCAAAAGCCCTTATGCCCCTCCACATCCTGTCAGATAACATTGAGGATAATGAGGTTACCCCCAATAGTTACCATAGAGTGAGACGAGAGGCTCCTGGCGGTAGTTTCGATTTACACGTGTACATTGACGCCATAGGACAGCCAAGGGGGGTACCTGACGAGTATAAAGCTAGAGACCAAGTTAAAGCTGGATTCGAGTCCATTTTCCCAATCATTACGGTAAATAAAAACGTTGACTGGATTAATTATATTTATTATAATCAGCAGCGATTTATAAATTACACCAGAGATGCCTTACAGGGACTAGCTGACCAATTAGGACCTGCCTCGACTATGACTTTTCAAAATAGAATGGCCTTAGACATGATTTTAGCTGAGAAGGGGGGTGTCTGTAAGATGATAGGGGAGACTTGTTGTACCTACATCCCAGACAATACAGGACCCACGGGTAAAGTCACAGTTGCCATTAAAAAGTTGACCGCACTATCGGAAGAATTAAAAAGAAACTCAGGGATAACTGACCCTTGGGACCAGTACTTTTCATGGATGAGTGGGTGGCAGAGAATTCTGGTGCAGATAGGCATTGCTGTTCTATGTGTACTGATTATCTTTTCTATTCTAGCCTGCTGTGTTGTCCCCTGTGTCAAAAAGACCTGTGAAACAGCTGTTGAAAAAGCAGCTCCCACAATGAGTTTACTGGATGCATCCCCAGATGGAGTGGACAAGTCCTACACCCCCTTGAAGACTCTAAATCCAACCTACAACGCGCTCCAGTTATAGGGTCAGACCACCCTCCTTGGAATTACGAGTCGGTGACTACGGGGGACCCAGGCTAGCTGTGGTCCAGTCGCAAGGGCTGTGAAGAACCCGTGGTTGGCTTGGAGAGCTTACCTTGGTATGCTCGATGGGCCTGCCTAGATTTGGGACCCCAAGGAGGGTCACCCGCAGATGATTGTGGAATTACTAGGGAAAGTTAGAGAATAGACATTTCAAGGGGGGATTGTAGTAGACATCATGATTAATATAAAATGTCTATCGATTTGTATAACGTAAATGTATTTTGCTGTTGTAATGACTTTTAGCTCTGGAGTTTGATCGACACACAATCTAATCATAGTATTTACTAGACAATGGGATGGTGAAGGATGTCTGATCTAATGTTAGCTAAGTACATAGGGATTGCACAAGAGACCTCTAAGAGTTAAGGGCTATAGTGTTATGTGTATATCCTGTGTTCAATACTGAGTGTTTACCTAGGCCCCTTCCACTCCTCACAATCTATTTAAACAATGATTTGTCAACTACACAGAATTCCTTAAGGCTGTCTGCATGCTAAAGAAGACAAAGTCCATACTATGGCGGACGTGAGGAAGGGTGGGTAGGGAGGCGGGAGATTCTATATAATCCAGCGAATAAGAATATATATATGTTACTGATGTAATCTGTTAAACGCCCATAAAGGGCAGGTGTTATCTTTTTTCAATAAAAAGGCCTGTCTGGACGTCTCTCCCAGAAGAGCCATTTTTAACATGAGATTCATACCTTGTGTTTGACTTGGTCAGTGTGCGCATACTGCTTCCACACAATTAGGAAAGCTGCAGAATACCCTGAAGCCTGCTGGAGAAAACCCTATTCCAGCTCAAGGGTATGGCTAGTTGGCCTCGGTGTCGGGAGGTCGGCGACTAGAGGCAAGTTGGTGAGCCTCCCGAGTCGGTTGGTTTGTGGCGGGAGGCGCGTGTTGGAAAATAGGGTCGCCCGAGTTGGTTATTATGCGACGGGGGACAGTTACAACTATTTCCCAGGTGGTGAGGCGACAGGATCCAAGGATCTCTCCGCAGTTTTTCCAGATGGTTATAAATGTTGTTTTATGTTAATGTTGTTTGTTATTAAATATGGCTGCTGTGGCCAAAAGTATCGAAAAATAAAATGGTGTCAGTGGTTACTTTAGGTAAGTGGGGTGAGGGAGGTTTTGAAGGGGGGATGGCTACAGCGGAGACGACTCCGTTATACCCGGGTCAAAAGAAATACAAAGCAGTCATATTTTTCTCCAGCATTCTGTTGCAAATCACGAATAATGCACCTTGGTTCGTGTGAATGGGCTAATTAAAGTAGCTGGAATTCGCCCGTTCACGTGATCTTTAGTGCAGTATAGCTGCAATCTTTGCATGGGTCTATACTGTGCGCGGACAGCGCTTGTGTGAACGAGCCCTTAGTGTGAGGGAATAACTGATGGAAACTAATAATGTGAGGGGTCACTGAAGGGCTTTATTATGTGATACCGAGGGTGTGGCTTTGCATAAAAGGGACATTGCCTGCCATAAGAACTTGCATGCTGCTACAGTTTTACCTATTCGTTGTTCAAAAGTTGAGAGTTATGGGGTGACATATGTATACAGAACTATACCAGTGCAGCTAATGAAA
The DNA here is from genome assembly GCF_035609145.1 of Eleutherodactylus coqui. Classification (NCBI taxonomy): domain Eukaryota; kingdom Metazoa; phylum Chordata; class Amphibia; order Anura; family Eleutherodactylidae; genus Eleutherodactylus; species Eleutherodactylus coqui. Next base: position 310,461,134 of record NC_089839.1, read on the forward strand.
CCACAAACTTGCAATGAGGACCGGAGCGGAGCCAGCAGACGGCTGCTGGGAGTGGAGCAGTGAGTATAGCTTAGTTTACTTTTAACTGTTTTCCTTCCTCTATATATTTTATCTACAAGTTGGCAGACCCCTGCAATTCTCTCTACTCCCATTTTGGCGCAATTTTTGGCAAAAACAAACTTAAGATGCAACACATTTATCATTCAGTGATGAACTGGTGCATTTTAAGACTGTCTAGTCTAAGTTTGCACTGGTATTAGTATGCCGTGATGCCATTAATTACCTGGATAAGCACTGTAAGCAGAGCAGGCAGCGGCTGCACAACGCTGCTCTACTATAAACATGAGAGACAAGTCATAAATCCCTTCTACAAGCTATAATTATCCGGATAACACGAGGCAGATAATCACCACATATTGTTCCAGTCATCAAACCAAATATTGTCTTACAAGATGTAACATGAAGAACGAGACGGATTCTGTATCCTAAGGAACAAGATGAGGCGACACGTCATTGTGGTGCACACAGAGGATTGTGGGTTTTAATGTGACGGAGGAAACTTTAACATATTGGCGGCTCTCTAGTGCCCATCATTAGAAGCTGTTTATTCAGTAATGCATGAAATATTATATTAGTGTATCATGAGAAGCTGTAATCTTTCACCTATAAGGGTGTATTTGCACAAACGATTTTCCCATGTGAGTTCCATCCGACAGCGATATGGACGCAACTCGCATGGGAAAATAACGCATTGATTTCAAGAGAATATTGCGCAAAAAAAAAAGGGCAGGAAGATAGAGCAGGACCTTTCTTTATCATATGTAGAAAAACTATGTGCGAGAAAGATAGGGCAAGTTAAGGTGAACGGATTTTCCCAGGGCTAAAGCGGGACAGGTGGGTGTGGCCAGGGGCGGGGCTTATAGCAACATATGATTTTTACCTCCGTCATTATAACAAGTATAGGGCCATTTAAAAATAAACACAAGGAGAAAATTCTGTAGGATTTCCACATCCAAAAAAACAGTGAGAATCCGTGCCATTGGTGTGGATTTTGACTGGATATCAGACGCGTATCTGCAGCTGATTTCATACTACGTGGCGCTCCCCTCACTTCCTCCGTAGACTTCCCACTGTCAGCGCTCCTTGTCTTCCGGTTCCAGTAAGTGGCCTTACCTGACCAGCCATGCTGGGAACTGGAAGTCAGGGAGCGCTGACAGCGGGAAACCTTCATAGGAGGTTAGGGGAGCACTGAATAATATGAAATCATTTTTGGGTACACAGTGATTCCAGTAGTACCCCCACGGTAGCTGCAGTAGTAACAGCGACCCGCACAGTTGCTTCGGTATAATAGTGACCACCACAGTGGCCCAGTAATAATACTGTTATTACTGGGGCTATTATTAATATTGTCCCCTATATTAGCCCCAGTATTAATAGTGACCGCCACAGTAGCCTCCTTGAGACCGATATACTTACCTCCTACTCCTCTTTTTCTCAGCTGCTGCGAGCAAAAATGTGTGCGTACGCAGCAGCACCTCCTCCCTTTTCCTTTCCATCTGCGTAACCAAGGGGGGAGAGGTAAGGGGAGGAAGACCCCCGATGTACACACTGCCGACAGTGTGTGCATCTGGCCACAAAGCCGCAGAGTGATTACCAGCCGGGGATCTGCGGCACCCTAGATGGTAATCACTTTAATGATGACACCATGTCCTGAAAGCGGGACAAAAGCGAGACAAACATCTCGTAAGTGGGCAAATGGCTGTCTCACCTGGGACCCTTGGAAAAACAGGACACAGGGTTCCAAAGTAGGACTTTCCCACCGAAGTTGTGATTCCTGGTCAAATTAGGCAAGTTGTATCTTTTATCGCGCATAGTATCAACACACGATATTCCCTATAATCAATATGAAACCATTGAAATCAAGATTTCTGTTCCATCACGTTTTGCAACCCTGTTTAAGCCCTGAGACTGCATACTGTGAAAGTGGATGGGAAGCAACAGGGAGGAGACATCTGATTGCTCTGATCACACAAGAAAAAGACAGCCCACTCATTATGGAGAGAGAATATGCATTTACAGAAACCACTTAAGAAAATGGAAAAGTCCCAAAATTTGGAGCACACATATCTGGCTGCTCTGCATCAGTCCACTTCTAAACCTGCAGAAAGGCAGGGGAGGATCTATTTTTTCTTAAAGGATTAATGTAAAGGGATATTCCCATCTCAGGAAATGATACTGTATCCACAGGCTGGGGATAACTAGCCTATCAGTGGGGGTCTGAACTCTGTGACCAGCACAGACCCAGAGGCATGCAGGCCCCCATACCATTCACTTCAATGCGACTGCTGTAGATAGCCAAGTTAAGGGGACCAGATTTTTCCAGGGTCAAAGTGGGATAGAGAGGTGTGGTGATGGGCGGGACTTATCACAACGTATGATTTTACCTCTATCGTTATCAAAAGGACAGGCCCTTCTCAAAAAAAACCAGGATGGCCATTGTGTTTTCCCTAGCTGGAGCACTGGGGGAGGAGGGCTATTGATATACGCTTGTAGCACCGTCTAATTCTGGTTATGATTGGATGTAGTGTAATAGTAAACTGAGGTATATTTAAATGGCAAATATATATCATGAAAAGATCAGCCCTACCTTCCATAAAAAAATGGATGTTTTTCCTTTTGATGCGTTGCTTTAAATGCAGTAGGAGTTGTACTCTCAGCCGCTGTTGCCGAGGTCTCAGACTTCATTGAAGAATGGAGGTTTCTTAGAAGATTAAGGCGCTGCAAAACGTCTTGGTAAAACTTCTCACAGGTCTTGTCAGCAGAATAAAACTTTACCGTAAGCATGGCTTTCAATGTCTCTGTCTTCAGTTGTCCACATAACATTGATGGCTCAAAATACTTTTTCATACGCTGTGTTAGTTCCCAGACGGCATAAAATAGTTGCAGCAGTTTTGAACTTGGTTGAATGGCACGTTATGTTCCCTCAAATGGAGGAAAGATTCCGCCCATCGCGCGTTTATGTTTGTTGCTCGTGTTGCTTCCGCCTCTCTGAATTGAGACCTTGAGAAAAACGTGTTAACTCTTTTTGAAGATTCTTTCGCACCCACCGTATCTTTATGACGAGCTGTAGAAAGATGTTTGGCAATGTCTCCTCTGTCACTATGTGTGACTGAAAATCGTGATCCTCATGTTATACAATGTCAGTGCTTGTCCTGGCAATTTTTTCAAATGAACGGAAATTCAGCTTGCTACTGTGCGTTAAATTTGGATTCCCGTGGCAAGTTCACACCGTGACACAGTATAGTCTCTTGAATAAAGCACTCAATCTGCAATGGCAAATAAAAGTCTGTTTAAGGGTATGTCAGCTTGAGGTATGCTGCCTTGTGCAGAGTAGCCCCCATAGTAATAGTGACCCCCAGAGTAGCCTCAGTAGTAATAGTGTCCCCTATATCAGCCCCCATAGTAATAGTGACCCCCAGAGTAGCCTCAGTAGTAATAGTGACCCCCAGAGTAGCCTCAGTAGTAACACTGTCCCCTGTATTAGGCCCAATAGCAATCGTGACCCCACAATAGCCTCAGTAGTCAGTTTCATGGATTGCTTCCTTATGTCTCTGTAAACATCTCTGAATAGGGATACTTTTATTATGATTAACCTGTATGTTTATAGGCTGCAGACCCATAGGCTGCTTTCATATCTGCACTCAGGGGTTCTGTTTTTCTGCCCCACAGGGGGCAATATTGGCGTTATTCATGGGGTACCACAAGCATCAGTATTGGAGGGTTCATAGTAGGGTATCACAGGGTTTAGTATTAGAGAAGTTACTAGAATGGTACCACAAGGGGCAGTACTGAAGGGTTGCTAGTGGTGTACCACAGTTGGCAGTATTGGAGGTGTCACCATTACTAGTGGGGTATCGCAGGAGGCAGTGTTGGGCGATGTTCTCTTTAGGTCCTCCACACACGGGCGGAAATTCCGCGGCGGGATTTCCCACAGAATTTCTGCTCATGGAAGCTGCCATAGGATTGCGTTAGAAAACGCAATCCTAGGCAGACTGCCGCGATTTGTCCGCGCGAAATCATGCGTGGCAAACAAATCGCGGCTTGCTCTATCTCTGTACGGGGCTCGCAGAGCCCCACACAGAAATGTCACTCCACGGCTGCTGGCTCCGCTCTGCGCATGTGTTGGCTGGCCATCAGCCGGCACATCAAAGAGCCGGAGCTGCGGGAGAGGTGAGTGCCGCGCTGGTCCCTGCAGAGGCTCAGGTCGGGTCCTGCTGTGAGAATTCTTGTAGCAGGATCCGACCCGGCCGTCTGCAGGCAGCCTAAATGTATTTAACACCAACCTTTTAGTAAAACTGTACAGTAAAATTTCAGTTTTTAAATGTGTGTGGGGTACCACAGGGGGCAGTATTGGAAAGGTTACTAGTGTAACACAGGCGTCAGTATTAGAGGTGGTAACTAATGAGGTGCCAGTTAGTTCAGTATTGAAGGGGCTACTAGTGGGTTGTCACAGAGTTCAGTATTAATGGAAGTTACTAGTTAGGTACTACAGAGTCAGTATCTGAGAAGTTACTAGTGCGGTACCACAGGGGACAGTGTCGGAGGCGTCACTATTACTAGTGGGGTACCACAGAAGGCAGTGTTGGAGGTGTCACTATTACTAGTGGGGTACCGCAGAAGGCAGTGTTGGAGGTGTCACTATTACTAGTGGGGTACTGCAGGAGGCATTGTTAGAGGCATCACTATTTGTAGTGGGGTACCGCAGGGGGCAGTGTTGGAGGTGTCACTATTACTAGTGGGGTACCGCAGGAGGCATTGTTAGAGGCATCACTATTTGTAGTGGGGTACCGCAGGAGGCATTGTTGGAGGCATCACTATTTGTAGTGGGGTACCGCAGAAGGCAGTGTTGGAGGCGTCACTATTACTAGTGGGGTACCGCAGAAGGCAGTGTTGGAGGTGTCACTATTACTAGTGGGGTACTGCAGGAGGCATTGTTAGAGGCATCACTATTTGTAGTGGGGTACCGCAGGGGGCAGTGTTGGAGGTGTCACTATTACTAGTGGGGTACCGCAGGAGGCATTGTTAGAGGCATCACTATTTGTAGTGGGGTACCGCAGGAGGCATTGTTGGAGGCATCACTATTTGTAGTGGGGTACCGCAGAAGGCAGTGTTGGAGGCGTCACTATTACTAGTGGGGTACCGCAGAAGGCAGTGTTGGAGGCGTCACTATTACTAGTGGGGTACCGCAGAAGGCATTGTTGGAGGCATCACTATTTGTAGTGGGGTACCACAGGTGGAGGTGTGGGAGGCATCACTATTAAGTCGGGTACTGCAGGAGGCAGTGTTGGAGGCGTCACTATTACTAGTGGGGTACCGCAGGGGGCAGTGTTGGAGGCGTCACTATTACTAGTGGGGTACCGCAGGGGGCAGTGTTGGGCGCTGTTCTCTTTAATGTATTTATTACCAATCTTCTGGTAAAACTGTACAGTAAAATATACATTTTTAAACATGATATGAAACAGTGTTAATTAGATTAGACAAAAGAGGAGAGTATACTTTTACAGATGGATAAGTCAGAGGTAAGTAACTGTCATTGTTTAGAGAAGGGGGTACTGCAGCTGTTAGTATTTATGGGGGCACTATGGCTATGTTTGTGGGGATACTGTGGCTATTAAGCTGGCCATACAGTTGAGACTGTTGTCAGACACCTGCTATTTCAATTGACAGCTATCTCTCCACCTTGGGTTGCCACCTTTGTCACCAGAAGTGCTATCCAATGTAAAAGAGGGTGTTGTTTAGGGGGGTTGTTAGGGGTGTGACTTATCATTGACTATGATGAGGACCGTTAGGTTTCTGTTCAACTGCCTGGCATTTTATTTAGTCCTGCTCCCAATTGAGAAGTAGATTCATTGTATCCAGTGCAGACAATGCTCTGTGAGCTAAAAAGCCCAGACTGCAGACTGATACAATGTTCATAGCTAGTCCTGCTGTCAGCTGATAAGTGGATACAATTGTAGCAGTGCTCTGCAGCAGCTACACAAATGTCTGCTAGTTTGCTGCAGTGTATCAGTCTGACGTTCAGGTAGCTCACAGACTGGATACAATTCTACCTACTTCTCAGAATGCAAACAAGGGTGTTCTCATTCACTGACGGCAAACATATGTCTTGAAAATAGTGAAGAATCAAACACAAAGGGGCACATTCACTATGGCTTGTACAACAGTTTTCTGGCATACAAAAGTTGCCATTTTATCATGCGTGCCAGAATTGAGACTTTTCATACTTTACCTCCAGTCCCCAGCATTTTTTTTATTTAAAGTGGGAGGGACTTAGCTTTAGGGGTGTGGCAGAATGTGGCCCATCACATTAACTATAGCTTACACCAGAAAATGGTGTAAATTATAGCATAAACCTACTTCAACTCTTAGCTTGGGGTAGTTTCCCAACTGTCTCACTAAGGTCCTGAAACATGCGACAAAGAGGCTTGCGTTTCTTAATACATTTGTTGCAGGGGTGTTGGCACACACTTTACTTTGATCGGCATATGCAATGTCTAAAGTCTATTAGAAAGTTGTAAAACTTTTCATTTATGCTTTATATAAAACCAGAAAACTCCTTAACCCTTCATTAGATAAATAAACTGTGCCGTCTCTTCTTGTGTCTATATACTTAACAGAGCAAGTGAGATAAGTGACTGAACACTGATGGCACCGCTTATCTCCAGTGTGGCATCAGTAAAGATTCAACCTTCTGTTCCTTGGTTATCTCAATGGCAGATATGAATAGGGGGCGGGGGGGGGGGCAAACATAGTGGGGGCGGGGGGCTCTCAAAATACAACAAATTTCAATTGAATCCACCAACTGAATCTCCTTACTTTTACTCTTTGCCCACTGGCCAGGGCACAGTTTCCTGGTACTCCTGCCCTAACATATCCTCAGTCTTAAAGGGGTTGTACCAAAAATTACCTTTGTCACCTATCCACAGGATAGCCTGTATATTTTATGAACATGGAGCTATAATGGCTGATTGTTATTGAACACATCGTTGATGATGCCACTTTCTGTGAATATTTAACTACTGAGGTCCATGGTCCCCACTGTGGCTTGGCATGCTGTGATACCTCTGCTGATTCCTTGCATCTGAAGTGAGTGCTGTGGGATTTCCTTTGCTTTGGACTATCCACAGGATAAGTGATAAACGTCTGATCAATGGGGGTTGCAATGCTGAGACCCCCACCATTCCCATTCCTGAGAATAAGGGTTCTTGACATAGAAATTGAATGTAGATATGGTCATACATGCAGCACCACTCCATTCATTTCAATGGTGCTGTTGGAAATAACTGACTGCAAGTGCTCGGCTATCTGCTGCACTCACATTAAGGATGCATGGAGCAGCACTGCAAATGCGCAACCGTCGCTCCTTTCAACTGCAGGGGATGCAGTTAGCCTGCAGTGAGGAGGAGAGGGAACTACAGGACCCCATTTCTCAGAATCAGTGGTGGTCTCAGCGGTGAGAAGCCCACTGATCAATCTTTTATCATCTATCCTGTGGAAAGGTGACGTCTGTTTTGGTATATTCACTGTATTTATTAGTAGCGCTCCCTATATAAACCGCCAATAAATCTGCATGTTATAATGAGAAGAAAAAGTATGACATCCTATTATAATGTATTAGATAAGACATCACCAGAACGCACCATACAGTCATTACTACAGATCACCAGACTCACTTCTGTACTTACAGAGCACTGCTGCCCAACAAACACACTGCCTGTAGTCAACACAAGGGGGCGATCTGTATGCAGCTTCTATCCTGCTCAAAAGCACCGTATACAAAACCATATAGTGGTGGCAACAAACATCGAGGTTATAAAGTTCTGTCAGTGACTTACTGCAGTCCTATAAAACACCGCAGGCAACACACAGTGAAATCACTGACAGCTGCAGTACCCCCTTCTCTAGACAATGACAGCCACTTACCTCCAACTTATCCATATCGATTTGTAAAAGCATACTCTCCTCTTTAGTGTTATCTAGACAACATAGTTTCATATCATATTTAAAAATTGATATTTCACTGCAGTTTTATCTAAGTTCCTTGGAACCCTGGATCTTCGATCGGTAGTAATACCAGATTGGCCAAATATGCAAATGCTCCCTACTATGACATCCAGAGGGAAGTGGCAGGAGGGTAAACCAAGGCATCAAAATAATAAAGGCTACGCCGCTCCCCCTTCCACATGAGGAATTGTTCTTGCTATGCATAGTTGCTCACTATTAAGATATTCTACGATTATCTTCTGTATCTATGTGGTGTATTTCCTAGAGGTGTAAGCGCGCTTAATAATATTCTAGAGTATGTTTTTCTATGTCTTACTATCTTTAGGTTTAGTTATTAATTGGAAGTTTAGTCATTATGGGGTTTCTGATTTTTGTAACTCTACCTATTTTTTTTTCTTTTCTTCCTCAATTTCTCTTCCAGGACAGTTCGTTTGCTTGGTAATTTATTGATATTGACTCGAATGGTGTTGGTGTTAGGATGGCCCCTCCCCTTGACATCCGTAGTTTTTTTCTTGTTTTCCCTTTTTCCCCCGTTGGGTTGATGCCACTATGTGGTGGTCTGTTCCTGGCCTTGATCAGGACCCCACTCTAGAAGATTGGGCTCTTAAATCCCAATCGACAGAATTTTCTTTTTTCTATTTTTTTTTTGGGCCCCCCCTTTTTTTTCTCTTTATGCCTCTGGCCTTGACCACCAGTGTTAATATTTGTAGTTGTCAGTTTCCACCATGATTAACCTCTTGTTTTGCACCTTTAATGCCAGAGGCCTGAATAGCCCAGCTAAGAGGTGCCAGATTTTGGCACACATGCATAAAAAGCGTGTTTTACTTGCTCTCTTCCAGGAGAAGCGCTACAAATGCAACCACTTCCCTAAAGGATCCAATAATATTTCACCAAATGGTATCATAGTGCTCACCCTGAGAAAAAAATTGGGGGTGTGTCAGTGGCAATTCATAGAAGCCTCCCGCACCAGTTTACAGCGTTAACAATGGATCCCGAGGGTAGATACTTATTTCTTAAACTGGAGCTAGGGCATCGTGCCATAACAGTAGCAAATCTTTATTCTCAGGTCAGGTTACATTTGTATGCCATCTACTGGAGTAATTGGCGCAGTTTGCTGCAGGATCGAGTATCATACTGGGAGGAGATTTTAACCTGACTCTGGACCCAAGGTTGGATGCTTCCACGGGTAGGTCTAGTACCTCCCTGGCTGCCTTGTGCAGAATACGCAGATGGTTAATTGAGTTGCGGCTTGTACATCATCGGAGAGTACGTCATCCTGGGATCTGTTATCACTCTGTCCATAATAGTAACGGGAGGTTAGATTATTTATTTTTCATGGTCTTTAAGATCTTGCCCCTAGGGGTTTTATTGGCCGTTTTCTGTGATCGGACCGTGCGCCCGTCTATGGAGCTTTGCTGGGGCATAGTACTATGGAAAGGACTAATATGTGGAGATTGAATGATAATTTATTAGGGGACCCCTGTTGTATGGAGGACGTCCGCCAGACTATCGAGACCTTTAAGGAAATACATCCGATGGATCCGACTCCCTTACCAGCCAGGTGGGAAGCTCTCAAGTGTGTCCTTAGGGGAGTTTTTATATCCCACGGAGCTAGACTTAAAAAGGTGAGAAGTGGTAGGCTGGCGGATATCCTTGCTCAACTAGATAAATTGGAGCGGGTTAGCTAATAAGACACGGGTTCCCTTTTAGATGCAAAAATCTCATTACTCTGCCAGCAGATTTTAGAGATACTAGATCAGGCATACTTAGGCCTAAGAGATAGAATAAAAGGTGGGTTCTATGAATATGGCAATAAATGTAGTAGCTGGCTAGCAAGATCATTGAACCCCAGAGAGAGTCAATCTTATATTTATGCATTGAATTCAATAGAAAACGGGAAAGTCTTTGCAACTAGAGACATCTTAGAATGTTTTGAGGGGTACTATGGTGAGTTATATAATATTAACCCACCCACAGACGAGGCACCAACTATTGGGGTGCATCCAGTTGATGAGTATCTTCTTAGACACACCCCAGACAGTGTCTCTTTGGAAGTAGCCGAAATTCTGGACCAAGACTTTAGGGAACACGAGATCCTAGACAAGATTAAAAGGCTAAAAAAAAGGTAAAAGTCCGGGACCTGATGGCTTCACCTCTAGGTTTTACAGAGTTTGTAGGGACTTATTAGCCCCGGTACTTTGTAAAGCAGTCAATGCAATATCAGGGATTTGTCCTTTTCCGCGTCAAGCATTACAAGCAATTTTAACAGTTCTCCCGAAAGCAGGAAAGGACCCCATGTTTTGTGGGAATTATCGTCCTACTTCTTTATTGAACGTGGATATACATTTTTTTGCCAGATTAATTGCTTCTCGCCTACAGCCTTTTGTCCCTAAACTTATAAATAAAGACCAGGTTGGGGTCCCCCTTGGGCGTGAGCTCAGAGATAATACAATACGGACTTTATCCCTGATAGGAAGCGCCCGTGCTGCAAATTACCCTCTATGTCTTTTCTCAGTTGACACTGAGAAGGTATTTGACCGTGTCAATTGGAAATTTTTGGAGGTGACTTTACAGAAGATTGGATTAGGAGATAGATTAAGGAGCTGGATAATGTCACTCTATAAAGGCCCCTCAGCAAAGGTACGAGTCAATGGGAAATATTCAAATCCGATTAATATCAGGAACGGAACACGGCAGGGTTGTCCGCTATCTCCAACACTATTCGTCTTAGTAATGGAATTCTTTAGTAAATGCTCTACAAGCAAATCGGGACCTACAAGGTTATAAAGTGGCATATGTGGAACATAAAGTAGCCCTATTCACTGATGATCTCCTAATCTATATTTCAACTCCCGAGTGTGCTCTTCCTACCATCCTGCGTGAGTTTGAGTTATAAAGTAGGGTTAGCAATTTTAGTTTATAGGCATAAATCTGAAGTACTGAACATAACGCTCCAGACCATAGACGTCAACCAACTTAAACCCCTCTTCCCATTGAAATGGTGTGAAGACCACATTAAATATTTAGGGGTTAGCCTGTTTTTAGATCTGGACCAATTATTTGATTTAAACTATGAACCCCTGTATACCTCATTTGTGAAAGATCTCTAGAGACGGCGCCCATTGATACTCTCATGGTTTGGGAAAATTAATGCTATTAATCTCTATGAATCTCCTGCCAAAATGTTGGTATCTTTTTCAAACTCTTCCAATATGGATCCCACGGAAATTATTTCTTAAAATAAGAAAGGCGGTTACACACTTTGTCTGGGGTCAGTCTAAACCCTGTCTGAGTTATAAAATTCTAACCCAGCGGAAAGACAAAGGGGGCACAGGTCTCCCAGATATACTTCTTTAGTGCTAATGCCCACAGACGAATCCGCGGCGTTATCCCGCAGCTATTAGGTTCCATTGAACCTAATAGCTCAATGTTCACGCTGCGTAATTCCACCACAAAATTCCGCACTGTGAAAGAAAGCGAGGCATGCTCTAATTGCTGCAGCAAAAGACGTGGCTGGCTTCCATTGTAGTCAATGGAAGCCATCCGTCTAGCAATCCTTCCGCTGTGAGCACATCAGAAAAATTGCGTGATTAAGCGTCACCGCCGGCTACTTCATCACCCACTGCCGGCGCGTCATGCGCAGTACTGTGCATGACGCGCTGGCTCATCAGACGGGACTCACGCAGCGGATCCGGAGAGGTGAGTATGGGGTCTTTGTGGGGCGCCGTGTCGGACTCTGCTGCAATATTCCACTGCCGGAGTCAGACACAGCCGTGTGCATGAGGCCTTAGGGCGCCCACCCACTGGCGTTTTTTTTCACTGCGAAATTCGCAGGGTTTTTTTTTCTGCAGGGGGTCTATGGGACTTGTAATGTAAAAATCACGATCGCGCAAAATCGCGATTTACCGCGATATCGCGATTTTGCGCGATCGCGATTTTAGCTTTGCATGTCCCATAGCCCAAAGACCCCTGCAGAAAAAAAAAAAACGCTGCGAATTTCACAGTAAAAAAACGCTAGTGGGTGGGCACCCTTACTGTAGAGCAACAATCGGCAAGACAGTAATAGGCCTCCTAAATAGACAGTCCACTAAACTCTGTGTTGAATTGGAGCAGGCCTCGGTCATAGGTGGAGTGGGGGGCTTTTTCTGGCTTGGAGGGGGTAAGGGTCTAAAGAGAGCAAAGGGATTGCCCTTTTTGAGTTATCTACTGAGGGTCTAGGAAGGTTTTGCGTGCCAAAGCGGCTTGATAATGGTTCCTGGCCCCTGGACTCCATTGGTGGGGAATACGGACTTCCTATCAGGAGAAGTAGCTCTGCCGTCATTAGGCAGACTGAAGACACCTAGGCCCGGGATAAGAGATGTTATGCGGGTAGATGGAATTAAAACATCAACCGAGCTTTTAGGAAACAGCGAGCCCGTGGCAGTCCCATGGTGCCAATATTTACAGCTCCGACATTTTATACAAAGCCAGGGCTCACTTCTGACTTTGACTGCATCATCTACGCCTTTTGAGGGGCAAGATCTCTGCGGTTTATAGTCTTTTGGTAGCCAGGGAGGCACTGGGCTAAGAGCTGGGCCACCCCTATCAGATAGCGAAACAGTAGCAGAGTCTGGGGTGGCCAATATGGCTGGAGACCTTTTGCTGTGTCCCCTCCCCCCCTTTCCTCTTTCTTTAACCCTTTGCAATCCAATTTTGGATTCAGGGTTTCCTAGTGGGCTTTCTCTTTCTGCCATTATACAATGGCGCCGTCTGCTGGCTAGAGCCAGTACTGTGGTATGGAATATGCTGGAGAGGCCCCGAACAACAGCGCGGCCAGTAATGTACAGTAAGAATACACTGCCGGACGTCTTCCGACATCGGAGCTGCACAGCCTTCAATCAGAATGTCTTTAGACGTCAGACAGCGGATTGGAAAGGGTTGATGAAGAGCTAATATTAGTTTATAAAAGAATCTTGTGGGTTATTAGTGTCCGATAAGGCCTCGACAAGACCATTTTGGTTACCCAAGGAGAATCGGAATGGTCGGCTGGGGCCCAACCAAACACTAAAGGAAGCAAGCAAGGGTAATGTCATGTTTAAATATATATATAATTTGGAATCTAGCTCTTGACGTTTAATGATCATCATGTGGCTGTATTTGAATGTTTATTTCATTTATTGATATTGCTAGCTATAATTGTCACTGTAAACCTATTTTGCTAGTATGTTAAATATTAAGGCCTCGTGCCCATGACTGTGTCGGACTCCGCCAGTGGAATATCGCAGCGGAGCCCGACATGGTGCCCCCCAAAGACCCCATACTCACCTCTCTGGATCCGCAGTTTGAATCCCGTCCAGCGAGCCGCTGCTCATGTGCAGTATAGCGCAAGATGCGCCGGCAGCGCTGGCGGTGGGCAGTGATGCATAATCACACAATACTTCTGCTGTGTTCATAGTGGAAGTATCGCGTGACGGCCGGCTTCCATTGACTACAATGGAAGCCGGCTGCACGTTTTTCAATAGAATCTAATAGCTGTGGCATAATGCCTGAAACGCGGCAGAAATCCAGCCGTGGGCATTCGACCTTAGTGTAAAAATCTCTAATAAAATACATATTAAACTACCGCAGTTTTACTACAAGGTTGGTAATAAATACATTAAAGAGAACAGTGCCCAACACTGCCTCCTGTGGTACCCCACTAGTAATGGTGACGCTTCCAATAGTACCACCTATTGTACTCCACTAGCAACATCCAATACTGATCCTGTGGTACCTAACTACTGTGTTTCCCCCAAAATAAGTCCTTCCCCAATAACAAGCCCCACCCCTATTTTCAGGGGGCGGAGGTGTAGGATGTCTGGAAATATAAGCCCTACCCAAAAAATAAACCTTAGCAAATTGAAAAAAACAAAAACAAAACATCAATACTCACCTAGCCGGTGGTGTCTGAGTCCCTCGCGCAGGTCCCCGATGCTGCAGAAGGATGCCGTGTCCTCTGCACTAACACAGAATGCTTTTTCTGGTGACGGGGCTTTGAATACCCCCTGCCTCCACTAAGAGAGTGCCGTGACTGCATCGAGCGCCAGCCAATCACAGCCAATGCTTGATCATTCACATCATTTCAGTGAATGACATCACTGAATGGCTGTGAATGGTTCATTGAGCAGCGGCTATGATTGGCTGAGCCACGGAGCTTGTGAACCAATCATAGCACTCGCTTGCTGGGGGAGAGATATTCAAAGCCCCGTCACCAGAAAGGGTTCTGTGCGAAGTCGAGGCCGCCAGAGACCAGCAGCGCCAGGGACCCAGACGCCGCAGACCTGGTGCGTATAAGCCCCTCCTCCCTGAAACTAAGACACTGTGCCTCTTTTGGGGTAAAAGTTATAAAAAATAGCAACAAATCACAGCAAAACTTACATTTTACCTTAGCGATATAATATATAACAACCAATCACAGCACAGCTTTCACTTTACCTCAGCAGTATAATATATAACAACCAATCACAGTGCAGCTTTCACTTTACCTCAGCAGTATAAGAAAAAGCAACCAATCACAGCACAGCTTATATTTTACCCTAGGAGTATAACAAATAGCAATCGATTACAGAGCAGCTTTCATTTTACCTCAGCAGTATAATATATAACAACCAATCACAGCACAGCAGTCATGTTACCTAACTACTGTAATATATAACAACCAATCACAGCGCAGCTTTCATGTTACCTTAGCAGTATAATATATAACAAGAAAATCAAAGCACAGCTTTTATGTTACCTCAGCAGTATAAAAAAGAACCACCAATCACAGCACAGCTTTTATGTTACCTCAGCAGTATAAAATATAACCACCAATCACAGAGCAGCTTTCATTTTAGCTCAGCAGTATAAGAAATAGCAACCAATCACATCGCAGATTAAATTTTTCCCGAGGAAAATACGAAATAACAACCAATCACAGCGCAGCTTACATTTTACTCCAGGAGTATAAGAAAGAACAAGCAATCACAGAGCAGATTACATTTTACCTCAGCAGTATAAGAAATTCTGACCAATCACAGGGCAGCTTACATTATACCTCAGGATTATAATAAACAGCAACCAATCACAGCGCAGCTTACATTTTACCCTAGGAGTATAACAAATAGCAATCGATTACAGAGCAGCTTTCATTTTACCTCAGCAGTATAATATATAACAACCAATCACAGCACAGCACTCATGTTACCTAACTACTGTAATATATAACAACCAATCACAGCTCAGCTTTCATGTTACCTTAGCAGTATAAGAAATAACAACCTATCACAGCGCAGCTTTCATGGTACCTCAGCGGTATAATATATAACAACCAATCACAGCGCAGCTTTTATGTTACCTCAGCGGTATAATATATAACAACCAATCACAGCACAGCTTTTATGTTACCTCAGCAGTATAAAATATAACCACCAATCACAGAGCAGCTTTCATTTTAGCTCAGCAGTATATTATATATAACAACCAATCATAGCGCAGCTTTCATGTTACCTTAGCAGTATAATATATAACAACCAATCACATCGCAGCTTTTATTTATCCTCAACACTACAAGAAATAGCAACCAATCACAGCGAAGATTAAATTTTACCTCAGCAGTATAAGAAATAATAACCAATCACAGCGCAGATTACATTTAACCTCAGCAGTATAAGAAATAGCAACCAATCACAGCGCAGATTAAATTTTTCCTGAGGAAAATACGAAATAACAACCAATCACAGCGCAGCTTACATTTTACTCCAGGAGTATAAGAAATTCCGACCAATCACAGTGCAGCTTACATTTTACCTCAGGATTATAATAAACAGCAACCAATCACATTGCAGATTACATTTTACCTCGGCAGTATAAGAAAACGCAACCAATCACAACGCTGCTTACATTTTAACTCAGCAGCATATAAAATAGCAACCAATCACAGCACAGCTTACATTTTACCTCAGGAGTATAAGAAATAACAACCAATTACAGCACAGCTTACATTTTACCTCAGGAGTATATGAAATAACAACCAATCACATCGCACCTTACATTTTTCCTCAGGAGAATAAAAAAAAGCTACCAATCACAGCGCAACTTACATTTTACATTAACACAATAAGAAATAACAACCAATCACATCGCAGCTTTTATTTATCCTCAACACTATAAGAAATAGCAACCAATCACAGCGAAGACTATATTTTACCTCAGCAGTATAAGAAATAATAACCAATCACAGTGCAGATTACATGTTACCTCAGCAGTATAAGAAATAGCAACCAATCACAGTGCAGATTACATGTTACCTCAGCAGTATAAGAAACAGCAACCAATCACAGCGCAGATTAAATTTTTCCCGAGGAAAATACGAAATAATAACCAATCACAGCGCAGCTTACATTTTACTCCAGGAGTATAAGAAATTCCGACCAATCACAGTGCAGCTTACATTTTACCTCAGGATTATAATAAACAGCAACCAATCACATTGCAGATTACATTTTACCTCGGCAGTATAAGAAAACGCAACCAATCACAACGCTGCTTACATTTTACCTCAGCAATATAGGAAACACCAACCAATCACAGCGCAGCTTACATTTTACATCAGCAGTATAAAAAATAGCAACCAATCACAGCGCAGCCTACATTTTACCACAGGAGAAAAAAGAAATAACAACCAATCACAGCGCAGATTACATTTTACCTCAGCTGTATAAAAAATAGCAACCAATCACAGCACAGATTACATTTTACCTCAGCAATATAAAAAACAACAACCAATCACAGCGCAGCTTACATTTCACCTCAGGAGTATAAGAAATACCGACCAATCACAGCGCAGCTTGCATTTTACCTCAGTAGTATAATAAACAGCAACAAATCACAGCGCAGCTTACATTTTACCTCAGGAGTATAAGAAATAGTAACCAATCACAGCGCAGCTTACATTTTACCACAGGAGAATAAGAAATAACAACCAATCACAGAGCAGCTTACATTTTACCTCAGCTGTATAAGAAGTAGCAACCAATCACAGCGCAGCTTACATTTTACCTCAGCAGTATAAGAAATAGTAACCAATCACATCGCAGCTTACATTTTACCACAGGAGAATAAGAAATAACAACCAATCACAGCGCAGCTTACATTTTACCTCAGCTGTAAAAGAAATAGCAACTAATCACAGTGCAGCTTACATTTTACCTCAAGAGTATAAGAAATAACAACCAATCACAGCGCAGATTACATTTTACCTCAGCTTTATAGGAAACACCAACCAATCACAGTGCAGCTTACATTTTACCTCAGCAGTATAAGAAATAATAACCAATCACAGCGCAGATTACATATTACCTCAGGAGTATAAGAAATAACAACCAATCACAGCGCACCTTACATTTACATTTTACCTCAGAAGTATTATAAACAGCAACCAATCACATTGCAGATTACATTTTACATCAGCAGTATAAAAAATAGCAACCAATCACAGCGCAGCCTACATTTTACCTCAGGAGAAAAAAGAAATAACAACCAATGACAGCGCAGCTTACATTTTACCTCAGGAGTATAATAAGTAGCAACCAATCACAGCACAGATTACATTTTACCTCAGCAATATAAAAAACACCAACCAATCACAGCGCAGCTTACATTTCACCTCAGTAGTACAATAAACAGCAACAAATCACATCGCAGATTACATTTTACCTCAGCAATATAGGAAACACCAACCAAACACAGCGCAACTTACATTTTACCTCAGCAATATAGGAAACACCAACCAATCACAGCGCAGCTTACATTTTACCTCAGCGATATAGGAAACACCAACCAATCACAGCGCAGCTTACATTTTACCTCAGAAGAATAAGAAATAACAACCAATCACAGCACAGCTTACATTTTACGTCAGCAGTATAGGAAATAGCAACCAATCACAGCGCAGCTTACATTTTACCTAAGCAGTATAACAAAAAGCAACCAATCACAGCGCAGCTTTCATGTTACCTCAGCAGCATAACAAAAAGCAACCAATCACAGCTCAGCTTTCATGTTACCTCAGCAGTATAAGAAATAACAACCAATCACAGCGCAGCTTAATTTCACCTCAGCTGTATAAGAAATAGCAACCAATCACAGCGCAGCTTACATTTTACCTCAGCAGTATAAGAAATAACAACCAATCACAGCGCAGCTTAATTTCACCTCAGCTGTATAAGAAATAGCAACCAATCACAGCGCAGCTTACATTTTACCTCAGCAGTATAAAAAATAGCAACCAATCACAGCGCAGCTTACATTTTACTCCAGGAGTATAAAAAACAGCAGCCAATCACAGCGTAGATTACATTTTACCTGAGCAATATAAGAAACACCAAGCAATCACAGCGCAGCTTACATTTTACCTCAGCAATATAGGAAACACCAACCAATCACAGCGCAGCTTACATTTTACCTCAGCAATATAGGAAACACCAACCAATCACAGCGCAGCTTACATTTTACCTCAGCAATATAGGAAACACCAACCAATCACAGCGCAGCTTACATTTTACCTCAGCAGTATAAGAAATAATACCCAATCATAGCACAGCTTACATTTTACCTCAGCAATACAGAAAACACCAACCAATCAAAGCGCAGCTTACATTTTACCTCAGAAGAATATGAAACAGCAACCAATCACATCGCAGATTACATTTTACCTCAGCAATATAGGAAACACCAACCAATCACAGCGCAGCTACATTTTACCTCAGCAGTATAAGAAATAACAACCAATCACAGCACAGCTTACATTTTACCTCAGCAGTATAGAAAATAGCAACCAATCACAGCATAGCTTACATTTTACCTCAGAAGTATTATAAACAGCAACCAATCACATTGCAGATTACATTTTACATCAGCAGTATAAAAAATAGCAACCAATCACAGCGCAGCCTACATTTTACCTCAGGAGAAAAAAGAAATAACAACCAATGACAGCGCAGCTTACATTTTACCTCAGGAGTATAATAAGTAGCAACCAATCACAGCACAGATTACATTTTACCTCAGCAATATAAAAAACACCAACCAATCACAGCGCAGCTTACATTTCACCTCAGTAGTACAATAAACAGCAACAAATCACATCGCAGATTACATTTTACCTCAGCAATATAGGAAACACCAACCAAACACAGCGCAACTTACATTTTACCTCAGCAATATAGGAAACACCAACCAATCACAGCGCAGCTTACATTTTACCTCAGCAATATAGGAAACACCAACCAATCACAGCGCAGCTTACATTTTACCTCAGCAATATAGGAAACACCAACCAATCACAGCGCAGCTTACATTTTACCTCAGCAATATAGGAAACACCAACCAATCACAGCGCAGCTTACATTTTACCTCAGCAGTATAAGAAATAATACCCAATCATAGCACAGCTTACATTTTACCTCAGCAATACAGAAAACACCAACCAATCAAAGCGCAGCTTACATTTTACCTCAGAAGAATATGAAACAGCAACCAATCACATCGCAGATTACATTTTACCTCAGCAATATAGGAAACACCAACCAATCACAGCGCAGCTACATTTTACCTCAGCAGTATAAGAAATAACAACCAATCACAGCACAGCTTACATTTTACCTCAGCAGTATAGAAAATAGCAACCAATCACAGCATAGCTTACATTTTACCTCAGAAGTATTATAAACAGCAACCAATCACATTGCAGATTACATTTTACATCAGCAGTATAAAAAATAGCAACCAATCACAGCGCAGCCTACATTTTACCTCAGGAGAAAAAAGAAATAACAACCAATGACAGCGCAGCTTACATTTTACCTCAGGAGTATAATAAGTAGCAACCAATCACAGCACAGATTACATTTTACCTCAGCAATATAAAAAACACCAACCAATCACAGCGCAGCTTACATTTCACCTCAGTAGTACAATAAACAGCAACAAATCACATCGCAGATTACATTTTACCTCAGCAATATAGGAAACACCAACCAAACACAGCGCAACTTACATTTTACCTCAGCAATATAGGAAACACCAACCAATCACAGCGCAGCTTACATTTTACCTCAGCGATATAGGAAACACCAACCAATCACAGCGCAGCTTACATTTTACCTCAGAAGAATAAGAAATAACAACCAATCACAGCACAGCTTACATTTTACGTCAGCAGTATAGGAAATAGCAACCAATCACAGCGCAGCTTACATTTTACCTAAGCAGTATAACAAAAAGCAACCAATCACAGCGCAGCTTTCATGTTACCTCAGCAGCATAACAAAAAGCAACCAATCACAGCTCAGCTTTCATGTTACCTCAGCAGTATAAGAAATAACAACCAATCACAGCGCAGCTTAATTTCACCTCAGCTGTATAAGAAATAGCAACCAATCACAGCGCAGCTTACATTTTACCTCAGCAGTATAAGAAATAACAACCAATCACAGCGCAGCTTAATTTCACCTCAGCTGTATAAGAAATAGCAACCAATCACAGCGCAGCTTACATTTTACCTCAGCAGTATAAAAAATAGCAACCAATCACAGCGCAGCTTACATTTTACTCCAGGAGTATAAAAAACAGCAGCCAATCACAGCGTAGATTACATTTTACCTGAGCAATATAAGAAACACCAAGCAATCACAGCGCAGCTTACATTTTACCTCAGCAATATAGGAAACACCAACCAATCACAGCGCAGCTTACATTTTACCTCAGCAATATAGGAAACACCAACCAATCACAGCGCAGCTTACATTTTACCTCAGCAATATAGGAAACACCAACCAATCACAGCGCAGCTTACATTTTACCTCAGCAGTATAAGAAATAATACCCAATCATAGCACAGCTTACATTTTACCTCAGCAATACAGAAAACACCAACCAATCAAAGCGCAGCTTACATTTTACCTCAGAAGAATATGAAACAGCAACCAATCACATCGCAGATTACATTTTACCTCAGCAATATAGGAAACACCAACCAATCACAGCGCAGCTACATTTTACCTCAGCAGTATAAGAAATAACAACCAATCACAGCACAGCTTACATTTTACCTCAGCAGTATAGAAAATAGCAACCAATCACAGCATAGCTTACATTTTACCTCAGAAGTATTATAAACAGCAACCAATCACATTGCAGATTACATTTTACATCAGCAGTATAAAAAATAGCAACCAATCACAGCGCAGCCTACATTTTACCTCAGGAGAAAAAAGAAATAACAACCAATGACAGCGCAGCTTACATTTTACCTCAGGAGTATAATAAGTAGCAACCAATCACAGCACAGATTACATTTTACCTCAGCAATATAAAAAACACCAACCAATCACAGCGCAGCTTACATTTCACCTCAGTAGTACAATAAACAGCAACAAATCACAGCGCAGCTTACATTTCACCTCAGTAGTACAATAAACAGCAACCAATTACATCGCAGATTACATTTTACCTCAGCAATATAGGAAACACCAACCAAACACAGCGCAACTTACATTTTACCTCAGCAATATAGGAAACACCAACCAATCACAGCGCAGCTTACATTTTACCTCAGCGATATAGGAAACACCAACCAATCACAGCGCAGCTTACATTTTACCTCAGAAGAATAAGAAATAACAACCAATCACAGCACAGCTTACATTTTACGTCAGCAGTATAGGAAATAGCAACCAATCACAGCGCAGCTTACATTTTACCTAAGCAGTATAACAAAAAGCAACCAATCACAGCGCAGCTTTCATGTTACCTCAGCAGCATAACAAAAAGCAACCAATCACAGCTCAGCTTTCATGTTACCTCAGCAGTATAAGAAATAACAACCAATCACAGCGCAGCTTAATTTCACCTCAGCTGTATAAGAAATAGCAACCAATCACAGCGCAGCTTACATTTTACCTCAGCAGTATAAGAAATAACAACCAATCACAGCGCATCTTAATTTCACCTCAGCTGTATAAGAAATAGCAACCAATCACAGCGCAGCTTACATTTTACCTCAGCAGTATAAAAAATAGCAACCAATCACAGCGCAGCTTACATTTTACTCCAGGAGTATAAAAAACAGCAGCCAATCACAGCGTAGATTACATTTTACCTGAGCAATATAAGAAACACCAAGCAATCACAGCGCAGCTTACATTTTACCTCAGCAATATAGGAAACACCAACCAATCACAGCGCAGCTTACATTTTACCTCAGCAATATAGGAAACACCAACCAATCACAGCGCAGCTTACATTTTACCTCAGCAATATAGGAAACACCAACCAATCACAGCGCAGCTTACATTTTACCTCAGCAGTATAAGAAATAATACCCAATCATAGCACAGCTTACATTTTACCTCAGCAATACAGAAAACACCAACCAATCAAAGCGCAGCTTACATTTTACCTCAGAAGAATATGAAACAGCAACCAATCACATCGCAGATTACATTTTACCTCAGCAATATAGGAAACACCAACCAATCACAGCGCAGCTACATTTTACCTCAGCAGTATAAGAAATAACAACCAATCACAGCACAGCTTACATTTTACCTCAGCAGTATAGAAAATAGCAACCAATCACAGCGCAGCTTACATTTTACCTCGGAAGAATAATAAATAGCAACCAATCACATCGCAGCTTACATTTTATCTCAGCAATATAGAAAACACCAACCAATCAAAGCGCAGCTTAAACTTTACCTCAGCAGTATAAGAAATAACAACCAATCACAGCGCAGCTTTCATGTTACCTCAGGAGTATAATCAACAGCAGCCATTCACAATGCAGCCTACATTTTACCTCAGGAAAATAAGAAATAACAACCAATCACAGCGCAGATTACATTCTACATCAGCAGCATAAGAAACACCAACCAATCACAGCACAGCTTCCATTTTACCTCAGCAATATAGGAAACACCAACCAATCACAGCACAGCTTACATTTTACCTCAGCAATATAGGAAACACCAACCAATCACAGCGCAGCTTACATTTTACCTCAGCGATATAGGAAACACCAACCAATCACAGCGCAGCTTACATTTTACCTCAGAAGAATAAGAAATAATAACCAATCACAGCACAGCTTACATTTTACGTCAGCAGTATAGGAAATAGCAACCAATCACAGCGCAGCTTACATTTTACCTCAGCAATATAGGAAACACCAACCAATCACAGCGCAGCTTACATTTTACCTCAGCAATATAGGAAACACCAACCAATCACAGCGCAGCTTACATTTTACCTCAGAAGAATAAGAAATAACAACCAATCACAGCACAGCTTTCATGTTACCTCAGCAGCATAACAAAAAGCAACCAATCACAGCTCAGCTTTCATGTTACCTCAGCAGTATAAGAAATAACAACCAATCACAGCGCAGCTTACATTTTACCTCAGTAGTATAAGAAATAACAACCAATCACAGCGCAGCTTAATTTCACCTCAGCAGTATAAAAAATAGCAACCAATCACAGCGCAGCTTACATTTTACTCCAGGAGTATAAAAAACAGCAGCCAATCACAGCGTAGATTACATTTTACCTGAGCAATATAAGAAACACCAAGCAATCACAGCGCAGCTTACATTTTACCTCAGCAATATAGGAAACACCAACCAATCACAGCGCAGCTTACATTTTACCTCAGCAATATAGGAAACACCAACCAATCACAGCGCAGCTTACATTTTACCTCAGCAATATAGGAAACACCAACCAATCACAGCGCAGCTTACATTTTACCTCAGCAATATAGGAAACACCAACCAATCACAGCGCAGCTTACATTTTACCTCAGCAATATAGGAAACACCAACCAATCACAGCGCAGCTTACATTTTACCTCAGCAATATAGGAAACACCAACCAATCACAGCGCAGCTTACATTTTACCTCAGCAATATAGGAAACACCAACCAATCACAGCGCAGCTTACATTTTACCTCAGCAATATAGGAAACACCAACCAATCACAGCGCAGCTTACATTTTACCTCAGCAGTATAAGAAATAATACCCAATCATAGCGCAGCTTACATTTTACCTCAGCAATACAGAAAACACCAACCAATCAAAGCGCAGCTTACATTTTACCTCAGAAGAATAAGAAACAGCAACCAATCACATCGCAGATTACATTTTACCTCAGTAATATAGGAAACACCAACCAATCACAGCGCAGCTACATTTTACCTCAGCAGTATAAGAAATAACAACCAATCATAGTGCAGCTTACATTTTACCTCAGCAGTAAAAGAAATAACAACCAATCATAGCGCAGATTACATTTTGCCTTACCAATGTGGAAAACACCAACAAATTACAGCGCAGCCTACATTTTACCTCAGAAGAATAAGAAATAGCAACCAATCACAGAGCAGCTTACATTTTATCTCAGCAATATAGAAAACACCAACCAATCAAAGCGCAGCTTAAACTTTACCTCAGCAGTATAAGAAATAACAACCAATCACAGCGCAGCTTTCATGTTACCTCAGGAGTATAATCAACAGCAACCAATAACAGCGCAGCCTACATTTTACCTCAGGAAAATAAGAAATAACAACCAATCAGCGCAGATTACATTCTACATCAGCAGCATAAGAAACACCAACCAATCACAGCACAGCTTACATTTTACCTCAGGAGCATAAGAAATTCCGCCCAATAATAGTACAGCTTACATTTTACCTCAGCAATATAGGAAACACCAACCAATCACGGCGCAGCTTACATTTTACCTTAAGAGAGTAAGAAATACCAACCAATCACAGCGCAGCTTTCAAGTTACATCAGCAGTATAAGAAATAGCAACCAATCACAGCATAGCTTACATTTTACCTCAGCAATATAGGAAACACCAACCAATCACAGCGCAGCTTACATTTTACCTCAGCAGTATAAGAAATAACAACCAATCACAGCGCAGCTTTCATGGTACCTTAGCAGTATAAGAAATAACAACCAATCACAGCGCAGCTTACATTTTACCTCAGCGGTATAAGAAATAACAACCAATCACAGCGCAGCTTACATTTTACCTCAGAGGAATACGAAGTAGCAACCAATCACAGCGCAGCTTTCATGGTACCTTAGCAGTCTAAGAAATAACAACCAATCACAGCGCAGCTTACATTTTACCTCAGCGGTATAAGAAATACCAACCAATCACAGCGCAGCTTACATTTTACCTCAGAAGAATAAGAAATAACAACCAATCACAGCGCAGCTTACATTTTACCTCAGAAGAATAAGAAATAACAACCAATCACAGCGCAGCTTTCATGTTACCTCAGCAGTATAAGAATTAACAACCAATCACAGCGCAGCTTACATTTTACCTCAGAAGAATAAGAAATAACAACCAATCACAGCGCAGATTACATTTTACCTCAGGAGCATACGAAATTCCAACCAATCACGCATAGATTACATTTTACTTCAGCAATATAGGAAACACCAACCAATCACAGCGCAGCTTACATTTTACCTCAGCAGTATAAGAAATAACAACCAATCACAGCGCAGCTTACATTTTACCTCAGAAGAATAAGAAATAACAACCAATCACAGCGCAGCTTACATTTTACCTCAGGAGCATACGAAATTCCAACCAATCACAGCGTAGTTTACATTTTACTTCAGCAATATAGGAAACACCAACCAATCACAGCGCAGCTTACATTTAACCTCAGGAGTATAATAAACAGCAACCAATCACAGCACAGATTACATTTTTTCCCAGCAGTATAAGAAATAACAACCAATCACATCGCAGATTACATTTTACCTCAGAAATATAGGAAACACCAACCAATCACAGCGCAGCTTACATTTTACCTCAGCAGTATAAGAAATAACATCCAATCACAGCGCAGCTTTCATGTTACCTCAGCAGTAAAAGAAATAGCAACCAATCACAGCACAGCTTACATTTTACTCCAGGCGTATAAGAAAGAACAACCAATCACAGCACAGCTTACATTTTACCTCAAGAGTATAAGGGCTCATGTCCACGGGCAAAAGAAGAATTAAAATCCGCAGCGGATTTTAACTCTTCTTCTGCCCGCGGATCCGCACCCCATAGGGATGCATTGACCGCCCGCGGGTAGATAAATACCCGCGGATGGTCAATAAAAGGGATTTTTTTTTAAAATGGAGCATGGAAAAATCTGACCATGCTCCATTTTCGTGCGGGTCTCCCGCGGGGACGGCTTCTATTGAAGCCTATGGAAGCCGTCTGGATCCGCGGGAGACCTAAAATAGGAATTTAAAAGAACTTACCCATCCGGAGCGGACCGGGAAGGTCTTCTCTTCCTCACGGCCGAATCTTTCTTGCTTCGGCTCGGCGGATGTGCCCGGCGCATGCGCGCGGCCCGTCGGCGACGGGCCGGCGACTTGCCGCCGGCGTGAAGAGTTCATCCGCCGGCCGAAAAAGAAGATTCGGCCGTGAGGAAGAGAAGACCTTCCCCGCCCGCTCCCGATGGGTAAATTCTTTTAAATTCCTATTTTCAGTGCCCATGTCCGCGGGGCAGGAGGGACCCGCTGCAGATTCTACATGTAGAATCCGTAGCGGGCCTGATTTTCCCCGTGGACATGAGGCCTAAGAAATAACAACCAATCACAGCGCACCTTACATTTTACCTCAGAAGTATTATAAACAGCAACCAATCAAATTGCAGATTACATTTTACATCAGAAGTATAAGAAATAACAACCAATCACAGCGCAGCTTAATTTCACCTCAGGAGAATAATAAGTAACAACCAATCACAGTGCAGCTTAATTTCACCTCAGCTGTCTAAGAAATAGCAACCAATCACAGCGCAGCTTACATTTTACCTCAGAAGAATAAGAAATAACAACCAATCACAGCGCAGCTTACATTTTACCTCAGAAGAATAAGAAATAACAACCAATCACAGAGCAGCTTACATTTTACCTCAGCAGTATAAGAAAAAACAACTAATCACAGAGCAGCTGACATTTTACCTCAGGTGTATAAGAAGTTCTGACCAATCACAGCGTAGATTACATTTTACTTCAGCAATATAGGAAACACCAACCAATCACAGCGCAGCTTACATTTTAGCTCAAGAGAGTAAGCAATAACAACCAATCACAGCACAGCTTACATTTAACCTCAGGAGTATAATAAACAGCAACCAATCACAGCACAGATTACATTTTATCTCAGCAGTATAAGAAATAGCAACCAATCACAGTACAGCTTACATTTAACCTCAGGAGTATAATAAACAGCAACCAATCACAGCGCAGCTTACATTTAACCTCAGGAGTATAATAAACAGCAACCAATCACAGCGCAGCTTACATTTTACCTCAGCATCATAAAAAATAGCAATCAATCACAGCACAGCTTACATTTTACATCAGAAGTATAATAAATAACAACCAATCACAGCGCAGCTTACATTTTACCTTAGCAATATAGGAAACACCAACCAATCACAGCGCAGCTTACATTTTACCTCAGGAGTATAATAAACAGCAACCAATCACAGCACAGCTTACATTTTACCTCAGGAGAGTAAGAAATAGCAATCAATCACATCGCAGCTTACATTTTACCTCAGCAATATAGGAAGCACCAACCAATCACATCGCAGCTTACATATTACCTCAGCAGTATAAGAAATAACAACCAATCACAGCGAACATTACATTTTACCTCAGGAGCATAAGAAATTCCGCCCAATCACAGCGCAGCTTACATTTTACCTCAGCAGTATAAGAAATAACATCCAATCACAGCGCAGCTTTCATGTTACCTCAGCAGTATAAGAAATAGCAACCAATCACAGCACAGCTTACATTTTACTCCAGGCGTATAAGAAAGAACAACCAATCACAGCACAGCTTACATTTTACCTCAAGAGTATAAGGGCTCATGTCCACGGACAAAAGAAGAATTAAAATCCGCAGCGGATTTTAACTCTTCTTCTGCCCGCGGATCCGCACCCCATAGGGATGCATTGACCACCCGCGGGTAGATAAATACCCGCGGATGGTCAATAAAAGTGATTTTTTTTAAAAATGGAGCATGGAAAAATCTGACCATGCTCCATTTTCGTGCGGGTCTCCCGCGGGGACGGCTTCTATTGAAGCCTATGGAAGCCGTCTGGATCCGCGGGAGACCTAAAATAGGAATTTAAAAGAACTTACCCATCCGGAGCGGACCGGGAAGGTCTTCTCTTCCTCACGGCCGAATCTTTCTTGCTTCGGCTCGGCGGATGTGCCCGGCGCATGCGCGCGGCCCGCCGGCGTGAAGCGTTCATCCTCCGGCCGAAAAAGAAGATCCGGCCGTGAGGAAGAGAAGACCTTCCCCGCCCGCTCCCGATGGGTAAATTCTTTTAAATTCCTATTTTCAGCGCCCATGTCTGCGGGGCAGGAGGGACCCGCTGCAGATTCTACATGTAGAATCCGTAGCGGGCCTGATTTTCCCCGTGGACATGAGGCTTAAGAAATAACAACCAATCACAGCGCACCTTACATTTTACCTCAGAAGTATTATAAACAGCAACCAATCAAATTGCAGATTACATTTTACATCAGAAGTATAAGAAATAACAACCAATCACAGCGCAGCTTACATTTTACCTCAGCAGTATAATATATAACAACCAATCACAGCGCAGCTTACATTTTACCTCAGGAGAATAATAAGTAACAACCAATCACAGCGCAG
Organism: Eleutherodactylus coqui; assembly: GCF_035609145.1. Classification (NCBI taxonomy): domain Eukaryota; kingdom Metazoa; phylum Chordata; class Amphibia; order Anura; family Eleutherodactylidae; genus Eleutherodactylus; species Eleutherodactylus coqui. Next base: position 310,489,969 of record NC_089839.1, read on the forward strand.
CTTAATTTCACCTCAGCTGTCTAAGAAATAGCAACCAATCACAGCGCAGCTTACATTATACCTCAGAAGAATAAGAAATAACAACCAATCTCAGCGCAGCTTACATTTTACCTCAACAGTATAAGAAAAAACAACAAATCACAGAGCAGCTGACATTTTACCTGAGGTGTATAAGAAGTTCTGACCAATCACAGCGTAGATTACATTTTACTTCAGCAATATAGGAAACACCAACCAATCACAGCGCAGCTTACATTTTAGCTCAAGAGAGTAAGCAATAACAACCAATCACAGCACAGCTTACATTTAACCTCAGGAGTATAATAAACAGCAACCAATCACAGCGCAGCTTACATTTAACCTCAGGAGTATAATAAACAGCAACCAATCACAGCGCAGCTTACATTTAACCTCAGGAGTATAATAAACAGCAACCAATCACAGCGCAGCTTACATTTTACATCAGAAGTATAATAAATAACAACCAATCACAGTGCAGATTACATTTTACCTCAGCAGTATAAGAAACACCAACCAATCACAGCGCAGCTTACATTTTACCTCAGCAATATAGGAAACACCAACCAATCACAGCGCAGCTTACATTTTACCTCAGCAATATAGGAAACATTAACCAATCACAGCGCAGCTTACATTTTACCTCAGGAGTATAATAAACAGCAACCAATCACAGCGCAGCTTACATTTTACCTCAGGAGAGTAAGAAATAGCAACCAATCACATCGCAGCTTACATTTTACCTCAGCAATATAGGAAGCACCAACCAATCACATCGCAGCTTACATATTACCTCAGCAGTATAAGAAATAACAACCAATCACAGCGAACATTACATTTTACCTCAGGAGCATAAGAAATTCCGCCCAATCACATCGCAGCTTACATTTTACCTCAGCAGTATAGGAAACACCAACCAATCACAGCGCAGCTTACATTTTACCTCAAGAGAGTAAGAAATAGCTACCAATCACAGCGCAGCTTACATTTTACCTCAGCGGTATAATATATAACAACCAATCACAGCGCAGCTTTCATGTTACCTCAGCAGTATAAGAAATAACAACCAATCACAGCGCAGCTTTCAAGGCAGGCCGAAACCGAAGCCCGCAGGGCGATAGGTGAAGGCGGACATGACAGGGTTAACGGGGAGGGAAGGGGTTAAGTATTTTCAAAAGAAAACACAGGCATGATGGGGGGGGGGAGTGTGAGTGGCTGGGAAAAGAGCGCGAAACAGGGGGAGGAGCCAGAAAACAGGGGGAGGAGCCAGTCCGGGGGTTGAAGAGGAAGAAGGACTGAGAGAAGTGCGCTGAAGAGTGAAGAAAAAGGAAAGCATAAGAAAAGCGAAGGGAGAAGAGCAGAAGGTGAAGAACGGAGTGTGAAGACCTGAGGGAGAAGAGCACGCGCCGGCGCCGCACTGGGAGCCCAGTAATGGCACCTCCAGCCGGGCTTCCTCCCGCGACTACAAGCGGTGGGGGGGGGCGGTCTGGGAGGAATCCTGCTCGGCGGCGCAGCGCTGCGTGTAGCTCTAGGCCCCGAGCTGAGAGGGGGGCGGGGCCTTTGGCGGCACCGACGGCAGCAGGAGCAGAGAGAGGGGGGGGGGGGGGCTGCTCCACCACAGTAGTGAGCCGGGAGAAGCATCGGCGGTCGGTAGCTGCAGGCCCAGAGCTGCAGGAGGGGAGCAGTATGGGCAGTACAGAGGAGAGGAGCGAGAGGCCAGGGAGGAGGATGAGGAGCGACAGGAGGAGTATAGAGGGGGACAGCGAGAGGCTGGTCCAGGAAGGGTCACTAACCCAATTGTCTTGAGTTCCAGCGGAGCGGCTGTGCGCGCAGCAGAGAGGCGGCAGTCCGTGGAGGAACCGGCGGGACCAAGAGGAGCATGGACGGATGCAGCGACGGGATGACCGGAAGACGGATCGGCGTCTGGTGGGCCCACAGCACCTATGCAGCCCGGTGAGTCACCATTAACACCAAATGTTTTTAATGTTGTTAGCCGGTCTGTGCCCGCCGGGGAAAATCTTGGGGGAAGAGGTTTTAGCGGAGGTATGGGGGGGGGGGGGGGCGCAAGTGGGCGAAAGCGATGTGAGGGCACTGATAGGCTGTATGTGGGAGTTTTTGCGGAGACAGGAAATGGGTCCTGCTTCGCTGCCTGTGTCGGCGCATAATACGCCGGCGAGTGTGTCGTCCGGCCGTGAGGAGTCAGGGTCAAGAGGCTCCGCCGGAGGGACTGGGGGAGAACAGGCTGGGGGGTTGGCGGGTGTTGGCCTAGGGCCGTCGCCGGTAGCGGCGTGGACTAGTTCGGTGCCAGCTTCATCCAGCAGGGTTAGTACTCTGGAAGGAAGCTCGGCAGGATTAGAGGAGTCAGCATCGGGGGTGACAGTAGCGGTGCAAACTGAGAAAGAGGGGGATGCGGTAAGGTTAGACGATAGGGCGAAAGGCGAAGTATACGTCTGCTTCGAGGGGCCCCTGGGGGCCCACTTAAAAAAGGAAGTTAGGGAAAAATTATGGAGGGATGAGTATGTCGAGATATTCTCCCTTCTGCCTTTGGAAAAGTTTAACTTAGACAAAGGCAAGAGATCGGAGTTTAAGAAAGAGGAGGAGGAAAAGCGCAGGTGGCGTCTGATTCGTCAGACGTTTACCAACTGGTTACAGGCGTTCGCCATTTTAGCGAGTGTAATTGGGGAGAAGGCGCCGGAAAACTGTTCTGCCTGTTTTGCTATTTAGACTCCATAGGTGAGGCGTAGCGGGTGTACGGGGGCCAAACTTGGCTCCGGTATGATGAGCAATTTAGGCAGCGGAATGCAGTAAGGCCTTCGATCCGATGGGATCAGAAGGACATAGGCTTATGGTTAAGGGTTATGGCACCAGTGCGTTTTGGGCAGTCCTTTCATGGGGGAGCTGGGCCAGCGGGTCCGGCCTCTACCAGTCACAGAGGAAGTCAAAGTGGACAGACAGGGAGTAACAAGTTGGGTTTGTTTTGGCGGTTCAATGAGGGCCAATGCAAATTCGGAGTGGGATGCAGATTCAAGCACATCTCCTCCCATTGCAGTGCAGGTCCCATGGAGCATCAAAATGCTTCAAAAAAGGAAAGGGAAAGGCCCAAGAGGGGTTTGGAAAAAGGGATGGCACCGCTGAGTCTAGCAGGGATGGTCCCGTACCTAAATAGGTATAATGACAGGGAAAAGGCCAAGCTCTTATTGGAGGGTTTTCGAGACAGATTTCACATTCCGCCTCCGATGCATAGGGTTCCTTTCTCGACGAAGAATTTGCTGTCAGCAATGAGAAATCCAACAGTGGTATCGGAAAAATTGGAAAAAGAAATTAGTCTAGGAAGAATGGCAGGCCCTTTTCAGGAGCCTCCTTTACCAGACTTTGTGGTGTCTCCTATGGGGGTAGTCCCAAAAAAGGAACCGAACAAGTTTCGGTTAATTCACCATCTTTCCTATCTAAAAGGGACGTCTATAAACGACGGAATAGACCCCGAACTTTGTTCGGTAGTTTACACCTCGTTTGATGGGGCGGTTCGTTGGGTTAGGAAGTATGGAAAAGGGGCATTGCTAGCAAAGGCTGACATTGAGTCGGCATTTCGGCTATTGCCAGTGGTGCCCGATAGCATTCGACTGTTGGGTTGTTTTTGGGAGGGGAAGTATTTTGCTGATAGGTGTTTGCCAATGGGATGCTCTATCTCTTGTGCATATTTTGAAGCCTTCAGCACGTTTTTGGAATGGGTAGTGAGGGACACTGCAGGCGTGCAGTCAGTCATTCACTACCTTGATGATTTCCTGGGTATTGGGCCAGGGGAGTCGCCAATTTGCGCGACTTTGTTGGGAACGTTACAGCGGGTTGCACATCGTTTCGGGGTGCCATTGGCCCCCGATAAGACAGAGGGACCCACGACTCGTCTTCAATTTTTGGGCATCACCATTGACACTGAGGCAATGGTATGTCAGTTGCCAAAAGATAAGTTGCAGGATTTGAAGAGCGAGGTTCAGAGAGCAAGGAGTTTGCGAAAAATAAGGGGTTACAGTCCTTAATGGGCAAGCTAAACTTTCCTTGCAGGATCATGCCTATGGGGCAAATTTTTTGTCGTAGAATGGCGTCCAGTACAGCGGGGGTGCGGGCCCCGCATCACTTCATAAGGCTGTGAAAAAGCATCAAAGGGGACCTAGCAGTTTGGTCGGCATTTTTGGAAAAATATAATGGGAGGTCCATTATTATGGCTGAGGTATGTGAAAACGTCGACTGTGATCTTTTCACAGATGCGGCGGGGAGTGTGGGTTTTGGCGCATATTGCCAAGGGCAATGGTGTGTGGGGGTGTGGCCAGAGAGCTGGAAGACGGAGGGTCTGACAAAAAATTTGTTTTTTTTAGAACTATTTCCAATTGTGGTGGCCATCACGCTATGGGGATCTCGCCTTCAAAACAAGAAGGTGAGATTCCATTGCGATAATATGGGGGTGGTGCAGGTCATTAATTCTCTGACGGCATCGTCACCCCCAGTTATTAATTTACTACGACACTTGGTATTGGAAGGTTTAAGGTTAAACATTTGGATAGTGGCGGTGCATGTGTCGGGAGTAAATAATTCAATCGCGGATGCTCTCTCTCGGTTTCAGTGGGAGCGATTCAGGACGTTGGCCCCGGAAGCCGAAGAACGGGGGAAGACGTGCCCACCTCGACTCTGGAATGTGGTAAGAGAGCAGTGGGGCACCTGATTGAGAGGTCACTGGCTCAGGGTACGAGGGCCGCCTATGGGGCGGCATGGCAGAAGTGGGTCGATTGGATGGGACAGCTTAGGGCAGGTGAATCAGAGGAGCACAGGGTAGGGGCACTGCTTAGTTGGGTGGGGAAGGCTGAACAGGAAGGAATTTCGGCGTCACGTCTTAACCGGTTTATGGCAGGTATAGCATTTGGTTGCAAATTACGGGGGGTTGGGGGATGTAACAAAAATTTTTTTAGTTAAGCAGGCGGTTAAGGGATTCAAGAGGGGAAGGCGGATTCTCGTAGACCAATATCGTTTGAGTTAGAAGAAATAGGGAGCGTGCTTGAGCAAATTTGTGGGAGTGAATTTGAGATGTTATTATTTAAGGTGGCTTTTTCGCTATCCTTTTTGGGGGCGTTACGGGTGGGTGAGGTAGTCTCGCCTAGTAAGGAAGTTGGGGCAGGTCTACGGGTAGAAGATGTTAGGTTGGTTAGGGGACAGTTAGAGGTGATCATTCGCCGTTCAAAAACGGATCAGGCGGGCCGAGGACAAATTGTTAAGTTGGGTCGGGTGAGAGGGGCAGTAATGTGCCCGGTCTCTACGTGGGAGAATTATAGCAGAGTGGCAAGGGGGAGAGCAGGCCCACTACTTCAGCATGAGAACGGGCAGTTCTTGTCACGTTTTCAGTTTGCAGCGGTCCTTAAGAAGGCGCTGTTAAGGTTGGGAGTAGATGACTCCCAATTTGGCACGCACTCTTTTACAGTGGGGGCTGCTACTGAAGTGTCGGTTCGAGGGTTGACGGGTGAGGCTGTTAGAAAAATAGGTAGGTGGCAGTCGCGGCGGTACAAACTGTACGTGCGCCCTCAGTTACTTTAGGAGTTATATTACAGTTGTAAAAGGAGTTATTCATTATTGTTATTTTATTGCAGGTCAACAAGCGGCGCTGGTTTGGATTATGGGGCACTCTTATGTGTATTGGGGTGCGGAAAGGGCTAATATCAGGCAGGATGGGAGACAGTTGAGGTTTTCAAGGGCTGAGGCGATTTTACGATGGATGGGGGTAAGGAGGTTGTCGTGGCGTCAGATTCTACAAGAATTTGAGAGGATGGTAGTTTTGGACAGGGTCCCAGATATTTTTGTCGTCCATGCCGGGGGAAATGATTTGGGCAAGAGGCCTTTTAGGGACCTGTCCCGAGATATCAGATACAATATCTTAAGACTGTTAGCGTCACACTGTAGAATGATTCTTTTCTGGTCAGAAATAGTTCCGAGAAAAATTTGGAAGTTTGTGCGGTCAGCGACGGGTCTAGATAAGGCGAGAATAAAGCTCAATAGAGAGGTCTCGAGCTTTGTTATGAGAAATGGGGGTGTGGCGGTGCGACACGTGGATCTAGAGCAGGGGTGTCAAACTCATTTTCACCGAGGAACACATCAGGCTTATGGTGACCTTCAAAGGGCCGATAGTAAGACAGTATAGTAAGGGCTCGTTCACAGAAGCGTATTTGCGTACATCATATGCAGTGAATAGAAGCCATTGATTTCAATGAGTTTATTCACATGTGTGAAAAACACAGCAGGACCTATTCTGTTACGTACTACGCACCCCGATAGGTCATTGAAGTGAATGGGCCGCGTAAATACATGGTGAAGGCGCAGGAAACCGATGTATTCACTGCATATTTGGGCACCATCTCAGTTGGCCCATCTGCGTTCTTTTTGGCGTGCCCAAATATACAGGCATAAGCGATTTTTGATTGTGCAAATACACAGCGTATTTGTGCTACCGAAATACCAATGTGAACGAGCCCTAATAGTGACCGCCACAGTGGCCCCAGTAGTAACATTACCCACCCAGCAGCCACCATTAATCCCCCCTGTCTCAGCAGCCACCATTAACCCCCCCTCTCTCAGCAGCCACCATTAACCCCCCCTCTCTCAGCAGCCACCATTAACCCCCCCTCTCTCAGCAGCCACCATTAATCCCCCGTCTCAGCAGCCACCATTAACCCCCCCCCCTCTCAGCAGCCACCATTAACCCCCCCCCCTCTCTCAGCAGCCACCATTAACCCCCCCCTCTCTCAGCAGCCACCATTAACCCCCCCCCTCTCTCAGCAGCCACTATTAACCCCCCCCTCTCAGCAGCCACCATTAACCCCCCCTCTCAGCAGCCACCATTAAACCCCCCCTCTCTCAGCAGCCACCATTAACCCCCCCCCTCTCTCAGCAGCCACCATTAACCCCCCCCCCCTCTCTCAGCAGCCACCATTAACCCCCCCCCTCTCTCAGCAGCCACCATTAACCCCCCCCTCTCTCAGCAGCCACCATTAACCCCCCCCTCTCTCAGCAGCCACCATTAACCCCCCCCCTCTCAGCAGCCACCATTAACCCCCCCTCTCAGCAGCCACCATTAACCCCCCCCCCCCCCTCTCAGCAGCCACCATGAACCCGGCCTCTCAGCAGCCATCATTAACCCCCCCCTCTCAGCAGCCACCACCACATTAACTCCCTCCCAGCAGCCACCATTAACTCCCCCCCAGCAGCCACCATTAGCCCCCCTAAACCACATACTTACCTCCTCCTTGCTGTCTGCGCTGCTTCCCCTCCGCTCGCATTTTAACATTTTCCACATCACTTCTGCCCTATTCAGCAGTTCCAGCAACCTGATTGGTTGCTTGGGTTGGCTGATTCACCAAACAACCAATCAGGTTGCTGGAATTGCTGAATAGGGCAGAAGTGTTGTGGAAAATGTTAATATGCCAGCGGGGAGCTGCAGCACCCCAGCTGGTAATCGCTTAGTGGTGAGCAGCGTCAGCAGGCCGCGGCCCACATGAAACGAGGCCTTGTGTTTGACATATGTGATCTAGAGGCCTGCACGGGAAATTACTGGAGGGAAGATGGTGTCCACCTGAATGATATTGGCCTTGATTTATGGTTGGAAGCGGTGCAGGAAGGTATAGAGCGCGCCTTAGTTTTGTGGAGGGCGGCGCAGGCTTGAGGTGTCAAGCCGTGCTGGCTGTGGCGGGTAGAGAGGGGTCCTTGGAGTCAACGGAAAGGGGTGGTGGGGGGAGGGGAAGCAGGGGCAGGATAGTACTTCCCCCCTTTCCCCCCCCCCCCCCATTGGTTCAGTTTAAGTTGTAGGGGGTCTGTCGCCTCTTGTTTTGACAGGGGGGTTCCCTGCAAAGTTGGCTAATGTGGCTAGATAGCCCGGGGTCGGGAGGTAGGCGACCCGAGGTGAAGTGCCGAGTCTCCCGAGTCAGGTATTTAGAGACGGGAGGCATGGTTGTGGAAAAATAGGGTCTCTCGAGTCGGGCCTTAGGAGACGGGAGACAGTTACACCTATTTGTTCCCAGATAGTTTTTCTTTTGGGGCTCCAAGGATCTCTCTAAATAGTGTAGAGTAAAAAAGGGTTTAAAAAGTGAATTTATGTTTTACTTGTTATTTTATAATAAATTGGCTGCTGTGGCCCGAAAATTTAATCCAAAAAAGCTGAAGTTGTCAGTGGTTATTATAGTTAAGTCAGGGGGGAGGGCCATAGCGGACGACTTCGTTGTACCAGGTCATGTTACCTCAGCAGTATAAGATATAGCAACCAATCACAGCGCTGCTTACATTTTACCTCAGCAATATAGGAAACACCAACCAATCACAGCGCCGCTTACATTTTACCTCAGCAGTATTATTAATACCAACCAATCACAGCGCAGCTTACATTTTACCTCAGCAGTATAAGAAATAACAACCAATCACAGCGCAGCTTTCATTTTACCTCAGGAGAATAAGAAATAGCAACCAATCACAGCGCAGCTTACATTTTACCTCAGGAGTATAATAAACAGCAACCAATCACATCGCAGCTTTCATTTTACCTCAGCAGTATAAGAAATAGCAACCAATCACAGCACAGCTTACATTTTACCTCAGCAGTATAGGAAACACCAACCAATCACAGTGCAGCTTTCATTTTACCTCAGGAGAATAAGAAATAACAACCAATCACAGCGCAGCTTACATTTTACCTCAGCAGTATAAGAAATAGCAACCAATCACAGCGCAGCTTATATACTGAACTGCTGAGGTAGCATGAAAGCTGCACTGTGATTGGTTGCTATGGGCAACACAGCCAGATGTTCCTCTCCAGGGCTCACATTAGGGTGTGGCTCCGGCCTTTCTCTCTGTGGCCCCCGGGTATATTGCACATATTCCCCACCAGCACTGGGGCCACCAAGATGTCGGCTGTCCTCACTTATGTCCTCTGTTTCAGGTGTAGCGGGTGACGCGCCCCGCTGGAGCGGTAATGGCGGTCAGAGTTGTCACCCGACTTACTAATTAGAGGCACGGTGCAGTGTGAGGCGACGGCTGCCATCCTCCACATCAGGCCGCGGCTGTCATGAGTCAGACATCATAGCTGACATTCCTGCAGTCACCTCCATCATCCTCCTCATCAGTGATGGAGAATATGCTGCCGATCCCCATTCCTGAAGGCACTGAGCCTCCCTATAAGAGTCATCAGCATCAGCGATGTCCATCAGTCAGCCGTGGCAGCCAGCGGAGGACAGACGGGCAGGTAAGTGACCTTAGTGACATGATGCGCTGACTCGGCGGCCATGGGGGTAAGAAGCAGCGGCGGCGCAGAGTCTTCAGTTTGCTTATATCTAGGTAGAGTGGCGGGATGGGAGCCCTGGAGGTCAGTGGCCCCCGCGGCCCCCCGACTAATGCCGCACTTACGGCTGCCATTATTTAATGACTCCCCCTTGTATCTCTCCCCCTTGGTTTGCTGTCGCTCTGCCTTCCTGCCTGATTCTTCTGCCCTCTAAAATATGCTTTGTGTTTCAATACTTCACAATCTGCAATGTTTCTGCTTGCTGTCAGTGAATGACCTCTTTCTGGGTTACATCTATTGGTACGAATGTCTACTGATAGTTACAATGTATCAGGGCAGGTTATGTGTCCGGACATATATCACGTCTGTATATGTATCCAGCCTCAAGAAGATTCCAATTCACTGACAGGAAGCAGAGATCTTGCGGATGACGAAGAACTGAAACACAAAGGGGCAGCAGGTTCACTTCGGCTGGATTTCCACGGGTGAATGTGATATCAGTCAGTGATATCGCACTCCTAAACCGCGCTTTTCACTGAGTGCGATGCGTTTGGCGAGAAAATCGTACATGAAAATTGCGTGTTTCAGTAGGAAAAATAACAACACCGAATCACATGAGATCGGCGCGAACGTGTCACCGCCATGGGGCTTGTAACTAGCAAGTAGTGGGTGATCTGCGATATCGTAGAGACACAGGACGTCCCGCGGTTCTTCCTTGCAGCTTCGCCCACGTGAATAGATCCATCTGTAATGGGTTCTACGTCCGCGAGCGGTTTGTGCGTCTCGCAATGCAAAAAACTCGCAGCAGAGAAAAACCCGATCCCCGCACAGAGAACTGCGCAATTTCATGGGGAAATTGAAAACACCGGAGGTTAATTAGGCTGCGCAGTCTTATAACTCGCAGCGTGGGTGTGTCCCGCGCCAATGTGAGCGGCGCCGGCAGCACAGACAGTACAGTAAGCAGCGCAGAAACGCGCAATAGTGCGACTTTCACAGCGCAAAAAAAGACTGGCTTCACATGGGTAGATGCGTTTTTGCGCACAGCCTCAGCGCGATGTATTTGCGCATTTTACTGTATGTTTTGCTCGCGCAGGGCACGTTCCTCGTGCGGCGGTTTTTACACACGCAGATTTAAACGGCTATTCAGCCTAATGAGTTCCAGATTTGCTCTTTTTCTCACAGAATGGCGCAGTGTTTTGCACATTTGCGTGCGCTTTGATTCGCATTTGTCCCCCCCCCTATACTTTTTTGGTCTGGTGCGCAAATGTGCAGAAAGAGAGACGATTTTATCATTTTTACGTGGCTGAAAATACGCGCCCGTGAACGAACCTGTTGAAATCAATGGGTTGTATTCTCTGCGGATCGCGCGCACAAACACGTCCGCGGGACGGATCCCTCAGACTGCCGCTTTATATGCCAGGCAAAATCCAAAATATGTTGAAGACGCGCCAAACCTGTAAGGGCGCAGATGATTCTTAATGATATCAGTGATCTGAAGCCGCGGTCCGGTTCAGAGGTGGCTCCGCCCCCTTCTAGATAACTCCACCCACTTTATTCTCCTTTTTAAAAAATGTTACAAAGTCTCAATTTCTGTGCAAATATAACAACGTGCGCCAACATGCGAAGGGGCTTTTGACAGAAAACTTGAAAAGCCCTAAAGAGAACTCCGTGACTGAGCGCGGTATACATCAGCAGCGACGCTCTGCGGCGGAGCCCCCTGGATGTGGAACGGGGGAAGGGGAGATAGCGGGATATTTAGTGGTTTAGTTGTGGGGTGACTGACAGGATCAGCAGCGACTTTGTTGCGGAGCTGCGCTCATTACTATTCTGCAGGGTGTGATGAGAAAACACAATAAGAGCGCAGTGAGTCACTCAGAAGCAATCTATAGAGAGTCTGACTACTACTACTCTCATCCTCCCAGTATGATCTATATGATCTCTTCCTACCAGGACAGTCATTACTTACCGTCCCACAAGGGTTCATACAGCCCAAGGGAGAGAGATTTAGGATTAGATGCACCTTCTCAGGGACCTAACAGCAGCATCATGAGCTACCCCTAGGGAATGTGCCCCCATATGTCAGAAAGATGTACTGCCACTGACCGCCACCCCATCACCAACCCACTATATAAATGCAGTAAATGCGGCTATGTGGAGTTTAGGTCATCCGATGCGTCTCCTCATCTTCAGTCAGTTAGCTAAACTTCACACCTGTCTTCAAGGATCGACTCTACAGAAGCCGATGTAACAATAACTCACTGCAGATCACCAGAGCAAACTGTGCAGACACTGAGCAGGTAGACAGATCATTTCTGAAGTTGCAGAATAGTGAATGCTGCTCTGGTGTATAATACAGGCTGTAACTCAGGATCAGTACAGGATAAGTAATGTATGTACACAGTGACTCCACCAGCAGAATAGTGAGTGCAGCTCTGCAGTATAATACAGGATGTAACTCAGGAGCAGTACAGGATAAGTAATGTATGTACACAGTGACTCCACCAGCAGAATAGTGAGTGCAGCTCTGGAGTATAATACAGGCTGTAACTCAGGATCAGTACAGGATAAGTATTGTATGTACACAGTGACTCCACCAGCAGAATAGTGAATGCTGCTCTGGAGTATAATACAGGATGTAACTCAGGCGCAGTACAGGATAAGTAATGTATGTACACAGTGACTCCACCAGCAGAATAGTGAGTGCAGCTCTGGAGTATGATACAGGATGTAACTCAGGAGCAGTACAGGATAAGTAATGTATGTACACAGTGACTACACCAGCAGAATAGTGAGTGCAGCTCTGGAGTATAATACAGATGTAACTCAGGATCAGTACAGGATAAGTAATGTATGTATACAGTGACTCCACCAGCAGAATAGTGAGTGCTGCTCTGGAGTATAATCGGTCAGCCAGGCAAGCAAATTTTTCACACATTATGGGCGCGTGTAGAAAAAAATCGTGTGACTGAGTGCATTAGAAAGCATTGGTTCTTATAGATGCGAATCGCTTGCCTAACATAAGTGAAAAAAAAACGCTGGTCTGTCTGGGCCCCAATACCGGATGGCCATAATAATGACAATGGATTTTCACATTTTAACTATTTTAATAGAAAAATGTCACCTTGATACATGACTTGTAGATTTTTGGGTGGAGGGCAGGGACTGGCGCTGTGGACTGGTGTTGTGGACTGGCGCTGTGGACTGGTGTTGTGGACTGGCGCTGTGGACTGGCGCTGTGGACTGCCGCTGTGGACTGGGCTGCCAATCACCTTCTTTGTTTTACCCCTTATAATTTTTTGTAATAGCGGTGTCCCGGCCATCAGAGGTGACGACTACTATGTAACGCTCTAGTGGTTACATCCGTTTTCTCTTGTCGGGTCTCCTACACACGAGTATGGGAGTAAATGCGCACGCTTCTGCGCAATGTATTTGCTCTATAAACGAGGTTGCTCACGCATTGTAATGATGAACGTGATATAAAAGGGCTATTTAGTTTAATGAGGTCCAGATGTGTTTTTTCTCCAGCGCAGCGTATTGTGTATTTGCGCGCACATTGAGCGCACGTTTTCTTATTTGAGAAATGTGTGTGCAAAAATAGGAAATGGGTTCTATTCTCTGCATATTGCTCCCAAGTACGCCCGGGTGAAGGAACGCCAGATCAATCCCTGTTAATTGTCCATCACACGGGCCAGGATTGGAATGAACAACCACTGATACGATCCCACAGCCGGCTGTACAGCTTACACTGTTGGCACGGTATACAGCTGATCAGCAAGCGCTCCCTCGTTCGTCGGCTCACTGTTGGCTCTTTTATATGGCCCGATTGTTGGGGAGGAACGTCCGCGCTTAACAATCACACCATGTGAAAGGGCCCTACGTTCGGCCAGCTGCTCTAGCCCATACAGGGCACTCGGGGGAAATGATCCCCAGCACTAGGGGCCTGCATCCGCTTATCCCGGGTCTCGTCCACACGGGACGGCGAATCCACCACGGCAAAGCCAGCAGAAGCCGGCGCTGTGGCACGGCCGCAGCATGTTAATTTTTTTTCTTCTTCTGCTGCGGCCATGCTCTCCTCTATGGGAGTGCTGGCCGCAGCGGATGAGTGAGCAGCCGGGCTGCTTCAAAACCCTTGCGGATCTTCACTGCGGCCAAACCGCGAGATTCCGGTGTGTGTGAACCCAGGCTAAAGGTTCCATTAGAGGAGCAGGAAACCGTTATCCACAGTCCAGATGGATCAATCGTGGCAAAATCCACACCATTTAGGGATATAGTCAAAATAGCATGAAACCTCTGGGTAGACGGCAGGTAGGGGTGCATTTACACCGGCCAATCGGGCACAAGTATTCCTTCCAAAAAAGATCATGGCGTGTCAATGTCTAAAGGATCAGCTGACAAATGAGCAAACGTTCGTTCATCAATAACTGCTCATTAATGCGATTGGCTCACTTGTCGGCTAACAGATCCCCACGTGAACGGCTGACATGTGGTAGCCCTATGGAGATATAAGGTCCCATTAACGATCATTAGTCCCCAGAGCTGAACATCTACTGTGTGAGTCAGAGCCCAGTGATCGGCGCTTGTTACAGTGGGCCAATTCTCATCTCGTGTAAATGGGCTTTTAGTCAACGTGCCGATCTAAATATGACCTGATTAATTCCATATGCAGAACAATTAGATTTATGCTAATGTGATCCCATTTTGCATTGAGTGCAGGTCATCATCCTGTCAGCGGGTTCTCATTTACAATCCTGGGTGATCAGCTCAGCGGTAATTAAAGCATCGGATGCTTTACTGGTTTTCCAAGAAGGGCATCTAATTATTGGAAGGGTAGAGATGATATGTGACATGTAGCCTCACGCCTCCTAGTCGTCCCGTGTGGTGGGACACTACCTGCTCCTGGCCTCTCTGTCTCTCTCAACATCTTCAACCTAATTGATGAATCACGCAAGATGATTTCCACCCCAAACCTTTATCCAGAAGTGCGCTACGATTTTCGACCAACCGCATCGCAGCCACGAACGAGAGGTAGCCAGGACTAAGTCGCGGCTGCATCTCCCATTTTCTCACCCATTCAGACGGCCAGGCTGCGGCATATACATGCTGCAGCCCGGAATACGGTCGGCCGGGGGAGAGTGTTCAGCACTGCTAATTTCCTAGCCCTTTAGCCCTTCCTTCCCCCTCTCATCCCCTTGCCGACAAAGGGAAGGGCAAGAGTTTAGCAGAGCCAGTCGTGCTAAACTCCCTTCTCCCCTGCCTGCCGGCGGCTCCCATTGGCTAATCATGGCCAAAGCTAGGGCGATTCCTATCTTTTCCGACCGTGGGTAAGAGCGGACAGCTGGAATCGGCTCTGTATGTACCATTTTTTCCGGATGGCCCGATTTTATGTGCCACTAAATCACCCATCTGAACGAATACATCGGAATCCAATGCTTCAGATGGTCGCAATTTTTGGCCGGCATTTTATCGTGGCGTTAAAAGGCTGTGATAAAAACCGCGTTTGAATAAGACCTCAATGGGGTGAAAACAGACACGATTCAGGGGTAACATCACTGGGTCTCAGCACACTTCTGATGATCCAGCAGGGTCACTTTCATAGACAGAAGGGGAACATTCATCCTTGCAGGGGTGACCCTAGGAGGCCTCCTTCACACGAATGTCATTTTATCACTCCAGTAGCCACGCTAGAATATTGTGGCTATACCCTCTCTTTAAAGGGATATTTTCATCTCTTTTATTGCATTTCCACATAGATAGATTTAGGCTCCACCGGTGGGATTCGCACCAACTACTGTTTAACCCGGCCGGTGTGGCGCATTATATTGTTATCTTAGCATGCCTACACTATCTGCAGCCCGGCGGTCAATACAAGACAATGGGCCACACCAATAGCATAGTTCACTCGGCACGTTAAACTAAAGATGTGGCATGTTGAATGTTTGGTGCTTGCCCCATCTGAGACCCTTGGCCGGGCCCGGCTGTACATGGTGGCTCACAGGGACGACTATGTGGCCTGTTCATGATGTTTCTATCACACTCATGGAAGTGAATGGGAGTTATGGAAATGGCAGAGCACAATCCACTCCCAGCCAGCCGGCCACTTTGTATAGAGGAGTATTGCCATCTTGGCCATGATTGGACAAAATGGGAAGAACCTTTAAAGGCCACATTAAAGTCGAGTGTGAGTTGCACCCAAGATTCTAGCATTGGACGTTCGTGTGTTGTCTGATACCTGCAGGCAATAGACATCACATGTCCGATTCTGGTCCAACACAGGCAGCACTCGGATGGGTAAATCGGCTGTCTGAATGTCCTATATATCTGCCAATATATTAAGAGAGATGATATTTTGTAAGGTCTCATTGACAACTGACTGCCCAGACTCCATAGTGCTGAGTGAGCTGAAACAGTCGAATCCCATGTGATCGTAGATCATGTGATCGAAGGTTGGATCGATGCCAAGCCGAAGCCCGGGTGGTCTGTCTTGACTGAACGCACTTGTTTTATGGCATTCATAGCGCAGTAGAGATGACATGCCAGCTTTATTCTGTCGGCGGTGCGTCCAATTATGGTGGTGACCAATTTATATTGTGTTTTCATGTTGTGCTTTCTGTCAGCATCTTTTAATCCAAATAGCTTTCTAGAACGGCTTCCTTTGATGGTTCTGGGAGGGTTCGAGGTTTTGGAAGCTGATCTGTAGTTGGTATTGATACCATTTTGGAGTATGTACAGATTTTTTTATAGGTTTTTAGTCCATTTTTTCTAGGAGAGGATGAGCAAACAAAACGACGGCTCTGTCACTGCATATATATATACCAGCAGTAATTAGTAATCCGATATTTTAATAAATTGGACTTTTATAAACGCAATTTTACAAAAAAAATTTTTCATGTGACAAATGAGAGGGGGGGGGTTAAAAACGTAATATTTTAGATTCTTTACGGCTTTTCATTAGTTAAAAAAAGCCATTTATTCTTCACTTTCCAGGATGCCAATCCTGTTACAACACTCAAAAAAGGGATCATTTTTGGACCACTTAGAAAGAGCCATTGCTTTTTCAGTTGGCATCGAGTCTGTAGGAATCTGCCACCAAATAGGATGAGTTTTGGACCTTTTTCTACATTTAGGACTTAAACAGCCAGATGTGTTTGTGCATATTTTTGCGCATGTGAAACTCACGCCCACAAAACACCATGAAGTGAACCCATTGATTTCAATGGGTTCGTTCCCATGAATGTGTTTCTCGCACGCAAATCCTAGACCTGCCCTATCGCTCTGCATCTATGGCAGGTTAAAGAACTCAGGAGGAAGACTGTGACGTCGCGGGGAGCGCAGAGACAAGACGACAGCCGGCCCTTATTAGGCTTTAAAGAGACATTCTATTCCAGGGAAAGGGAGGATCACGCGTGGACGGACATAGCGAGCGCAGAAATGACATTACTATGCGCTGACCCGCATATCAGCCTGATTATTGCATGTTCATGCGCAAATACACTCCGTTACAGCGAGCATATTTGCAAATACGTTCATCTGTGGAAGCCCTTAAAGCATACAGAATCCACAAGTGCAGCGTGCTTCTAAACCGCCTGTTCCTTAAGGCCCTTCCAACCAAATGATTATCGTTCTTAAAATCGTTCAAACAGGTGAAAATGAACAATTATCATTCAGTGTAAGTGCAGCCAATGATCAAACGACAAACAATAAATTGTCCACTTTTCATTCATCGTGGATTTTATGAAGACATAAGAATCATCATTAGCTTGTTTACTAATCATTCGGTTTCTCATTTGAACGCACCAACGGTGTATCTGCCTGTATATACAGGTTAAATGAGTCTCTCTGACATCGTTCACTAGCAGCGTGTGCAATCCGTTTCCCCATAGACATACATGTTGCTGTATCTTTGACATTAACTTTGCCTTAAAAACAGCTAATAAATACTTAGGTGCTGGGGTGCAGCTAAGAGTATTACGGGCGTGGACGCTGTTACACACCAGCCTAAGCGGAATTGGTGAAGATTCAGTTCAAAGTAATTCGGACCGAACCAAAGTCTTTGCTCGAATTTAGCGAACCGGCCGGACTGAACTTTTGAAGAGTTTGCTTATCACTAGATTAGGATTTGGTGGGTCCTAAATGTCCGAATTCTTGTATTTCCCGTACGGTGTGGAGTTGTCCAATGCTCTGGAGAGGGGGGGATACTGCGGATTGTATGCGCCCGTTGAATTGATCCAATTAGATTCCATGTTTGCACATCGTTATATATTCCATAATGTTCCAGCCCGCATTGTTCTTGTCCTCAGTCACTGCTGAGCTTAAACAACATAAATAACTCTTGATTGATCAATTAGGACCGGTTTTACGAGCCTCACAATATAATCTACATATTTATAATCAGCATTTTTGGACGCGAGCCTTCGTATTTCCATAATCGGCAAACAATGTAATTTATAGGGAGCAATTTATCAGCGCTGCCAACAGCCGCGTTCATTTCATTTCTACATAAATTGCCAGGAAGTGATTAAAAATCCCTTATATAAACTAGGTAGGTGATGAGCAGGCGGCTCGGGAATGACTGGCGCTGAAGTACCCGGCTTTCCATCATTCATCACTGGTGCCAGCATTCTGCTCTTAGCTGCTCCTTTTTGGCCACAAATCAATTTAGAGCAGACTCAGCTGCTGATGCCCTATCCTTGGTGGGGGTCCACCGCTGGAGATCCTCACTGATCATCAGTTCAATGGCCTACCTTCATTGCAGAGAGAACAGGAAGCAGATCGATCTGCCAAGATTGCAGCGGCCCGGGTTCATATTGCATTGTCTGCTTCTGGCTCTGTCTGTGATGCCAAGTGGCCCGATATCAGCTGATCGGCAGGGATCACGACAGCGACTGACAGGAAACGTCATCAATATTAAAGTCCCAGACTGTTTTTAAAAAACAAAAGAATTTCTTATTTTTGCCTCCCTGTATTTTGAAACTTTTCAATTTATTGCCTTCCCTTTCTCCCCTTTTTCTTCCTTCCCCCCTTCCTCCCTTCCCTTTCTCTCTCTTCCTTTCCTTGTTTTCCCTGTCCCTCCTTCCTTCTGGCGTCCATCCTTCCTTCTCAGAAGGTGTTAGCAGAAGACAACCCCATTTGGTGGTGATGATGAAGCAATCGCTCCTGTAAGGCCGGTCTCACACAGACATTTGTAAAAATGCCATGTTTTTTAATGTGGCATTTTGCAGCATTTTCGAATGACATTTAGGGCTCACACCCACTTGCGTTTTTTAACGCTGCGATATCGCTGCATTTTTTTTTACACAATTGTCACTGGGATTTTCTAATGTTAAAAATGCATCCCAAGTTTGTGCTTTGCAATTTTTGTGTGATGCGTTTTTAACATTAGAAAGTCCCATTGACAATTGCGTAAAAAAAAAACCTGCAGCGATATCACATGAAAACAAACTGCAAGAAAAACATGAGTGTGCCGGAGCCCTTCCAAACAAGTTTGACAGTTTTTTTTAACGCACCCGATCATTGCAGTGGGTAATGTGGTGCGTCAAAAAGCGCAGCAATGCACTACAACAGAACAGACTCCGTTCCGTTAACGCAGTGTTAGAAACTCCACGCTAAAACGCTCATCTAAGAAGCCCCACTGAAATCAATGGAGGCGCAGCACAGCGTTTATACTGTAAACCCGCCTGGGTGAGGGCGGCTGAGGGTATATTAGGGAATGATTCACAACTAACTTATGTGTCCAATGATAAAAACAAAGATTACAATGTAATTATAGGGGATGAGCCCGTTATGTGTAGATGAAGAGAGGGTCTCAAAGTCATCTCTTGTTGGGGCCAAGAGGGGCCCCAGCCCAGCGCAGCATGCTCCCCCTCTTACCATAATTCAACATACAAGGAGGTATTACCAGGGACCCGGCGCCGAGTCTCATCTCTCTCCCATCTTTCTTCCTCTCTGAAAATTAAAGGGATTTTCTGACACTCAGAAAAACTATTGCGGAGGTCACAAAAGACCAAAATCAGACAGAATCACAAGTCAGATGCCCCACAGGTCTGTTGCAGATGCTCTGGAACTAGGAAGGTTCTGCAGTAGTGATGTGCCGGGGACCAGAGAGGCTGTGATGGATATGGGGAACATCTGACAGATGATTATGTCTTAGTTTGGTATTTTGTGCCCAATTTTACTACAAAAAGTGACCCTATTCCATGTTCTACAGCCCCTCCATGACTATTGGCGTGTGTTCACATGTTGCAGATTTGCTGCAGATTTTTAAACTGAAATCATCATTCTTGTATTGCAGAATTCTATTCTCTGACATTGGGACTGATACTCTAGTCCCAGAATAAACAGGACCATGGCACGATGGACTTCTCTGTTACTGCTGGCAGGTAAGTGATCCTCATGATTAAGGCCTTATCCACATGTCCGTATATACGCAACTAAGCTACATGAAAAATCCTGACCATCTGCAGCATTGGTTTCCAATGTATTCATCCAGATGAGCAATTTTTACGCACGTAAAAAGTACTACTTTGGCAACCGAAAATGGCAACCAATTTTATACGGCACTTGAAAAGATTGGTCTTGCCCTATCTTTTGATGAGATACACTGGAGGCTCCCATGGGCTTCTATGTGAGCTGAAAAAAAGAGAGGGTTACCTTGCATACAACGCTGAGAAAACATTACAGCTGTCTCTGTTTAATCATTCCAAGGCATCCGTTCAGATGAGCGATTTTCCGTCACGTAAAATTGGGCAGAAAAGGTAGCGCAAACAGTGTGCATTCCAGCTGTCCACATGGCTGGAAAAGATAGGAATTGCCCTAGCTTTTGCTGGAATATGTAGCCGGTTCCCATAGACTCCCATGGGGGTCTTTGAGAGCCATCAGAAAAGGGGAGGGAGTTTAGCGGCGGCTCACGTTGCTAAAGTCCCTCCTCCTCCCTTTGCCGGCAGCTCCAATAGGCTTCTATGGGAGCTTCTGTTGCCACGATCAGTCAGCAAAGGAAGTAGGAGGGAGAAGAAGAGACTTTAGCAGTGCTAATGCCAACAGAATTCCGGGGCTGCAGCATATATTCAGCCTGGCTGTCTCAATGGGTGAGAAGACTGGTGATTTAGCCGCGACTTGATCGCAGTTTTCTCTCATTCATGCGATTTTCGGCCAAAAATCGCAGCGCACATGTGAAAGAACCCTAATACAGCCTGGACTCCAGACTGATACATTGTAGCAAGCAAGAGATTCATGCAGCTGCTACTACTGTGCTACAGAGCATTGTATACACAGGATACAATTGTATCCACTTCTAAACTGAGAGGAGGAGCGGCTCACGCATACAGAGATCCTGAAAATGATGAGGATTTAAGTCTTTCAGAAAGTTGTTGAAGTTTGGATTTATAGAGAGGCAGAATATTTCCGCGTTCAGCAGATAAAAAAGCTGAAAATTCTACTTCAACATCCACATGCATGATGTTTACCTGCGGGTAATGAGAGTGGAAATCAGCAGAGTTAGCTGTGTTTTTAGCTGTTAAATGCTTATATATTCAGCTTGCATGGAAGTTCCTAATGGCCCTTTTACACGGGACGCTCATGGTGCAGAATCGTTTAAATTGCTATGCTCCCGCGGGAATCTGAGCGATAATCGGCCCGTGTATAAGCATGCAGAAAACGGAACAATGAGCCATTCAATTTTGAGTGATGGTCTGTTTTACTGTGAATGGAGGCGAGTGTGGAGGAGAGGGAGAACGCTCCCCAACCAGCACCCCCTCCATTCCAGCAATACCAGTGATTCTCACTCCTGTGTAAAATCACTGGCACATAACGTCCCACATAACTTCTATATATATATTGGCAATGTCTAAGGTCGCGAAGACACAGCAATCCCTCAGTCCATATAAGAGTTTATATAACTTTATTTTTCTTTAAGGAAACCCAGTGGAGACACAGCAGCCACTGGCAGCACATACACTTATTGCCATAAAAGTAACAAACACTTGCCCATCGAGGTGCTAACTCAGCAGTAGTTTCCTCACTCATTACCACACGTCACAATTATGTCCATACATGTACCCAACGGTGTCAATCTGGGGGTGTCCTTCCCCATCACTTGTGGCCGTACCACAGCCTGGTCTACCACAGATGTCAGGCTTTCAGCTGTCTTTCAGCTTCCCTCTCAGGGCATAGCCCCAGCTCTCTCCCCAGTTTGGCCCGGCTCTGGCTTTTCAGCAGCAGCTCTGCCCCAGCTTTCAGCTGTATTCACACGAGCGTTTTATAGTGGCAATTTTGCCGTGATAAATCGCGCCCATCTGATACATTCCAATGCATCACTTCAGATGGACATTTTTCCAGTGTGTATATATGGTGCAAAAAGTGCATATAGTGCGCATTCCAGGCTGGCCGTTTTTACGCTGTCTGGAAAAGATAGGTCTAGACCTATCTTTTCGACCGATTCCATAGACTCCTATAGGAGCCTATGAGAGCTTCCGGCAAAGGGAGGTGGGAGGGAGTTTAGCAGCGGCTCTGTCAGCAAAGGCCAGGGGCGGAGGGAAGGAGTTAAGCAGAGCTTAATTCTCTCTCCCTGCCCAACGGTATTCCGGACTGACGCCTATACTTTCACCCCCCGGGCTGTCTGATCGGGTGCTGAAACGGGAGATGCTGCCGTGAATTTTCAGCTGCGTTGCAACAGTGACGCCGCAGGCCGGAACTCCAAGCGCCATTGTAAAGGAACCCTTCAGCAGGTAAAGTCAATGTGTCTGATGGTTTTATCTCCTCCAATCACAGTCACACAGCTGTCCCTACTGATCAGCACACAGTCACGCCCCCTAAATGCCATCTTGTGTACTTCTGCAATACTTATACATATATTACTGTGTATTCTATATTAATTTGTTTTCTTCCTTTGATAAAGGGCTCATGGTGACGGTAAACAGCCTGGCTGCCCGCTCAAGTAAGTGGAGAAGGATTTAGTCCAACATATACGGTCCATTCATGGACACTGTGATAAGTCAGATGTGAAAATGTTTAATGTGGAATGAACCATCAACTATGCTTGTAGATAGAATTGTTTAATGATTCACTATGGAAGTCCCATTAGTCGGGTCTGGCAGCTGGGACACCCAATGTACCGACTGGGCTTCAATAGAGAACCTATATGTATAGCTCCTCTCCACTTATGCCAGTGGGGGAAATGGAAACCTGGTGCTGCTTATAGATTAAAGGGGCTTCACATGATTATTTTGAGGATAGGTCATCAGTAGCAGATCCGCAGGGGTCTTACACCTAGCTGTGCACGGAAGCCTCTGTGCTTTGAAATTAGCAGAGCTCGGTATATTGTGTAATGGCTTGGAATGATGCTGCAAGTTCAGTCCTACTCACTCTGCACAGTGTAATGAACCGCCTCAGTTCTGGCAGACAGCGGCTCTTGCACAGCAGCTTTGGCGCTAACACAGAACCTCTGGCAAACGGTTGGCAGGGGCTCTAGATATCGGACCCGCCGATCTGCTATTGATGGCCTGTTGTGAAGATAGTATAATCCTGTAATACCCCTTTAATGTAAATCCACATTATATCACTGCGTACAGGTGCCAGCTATGAGCCCCATACTCTCCATAACAGGCATGCTATATCAGAGCAGTTCAAGCCAACATCTCCCACCCAACAGGAACAATACAGCAGCCCTACAGACTCCATAGTATCTATAGATTCCTCCAAAATCTAATATCTACCATCGCTTAGCCATTCATGCAAGCGTAGAGTGACCGACTATAGATGTCCACCTCTGGGGGAGCAGCTATAGGGGTTCAGAGCTAGAAGTCACGCTCCTGCCCAGGTGCCCAAGAGAGCCCAAAGACCCCTCTGCCACATAAGACACCCATGTTCTAGATGGCACAAGCTCTGCAGAAGACATACCAGTATGTTGTTCCAGGAGCTTAGATGTGTAACTGACAAGTCATAAAAGATAATTACAGAGCAGCCCTTTATGGCTACATTATTGTGAAATCAGCTGCAGGGCACAAACCACAAGCCAAAGCAGTGCGGCTTACATGGTACCACGGTCACAGCATTGCAGTCATGTGATACTTCTGGGCTACCACTTGGGGGGCAGAAGACCCCATATTATGAAGTTGCCATGTAGTAGGCTGTCACACAGCTGCATTAATTACCGTTGGTGTTTGTGATATTAGCTGCAGATCACATGGCTGTGCATTAAGCTACATGTCAGCGGTCAGCAATCCGCGCTGATGGAAAATGTATGCATACTTAGTGGGAAATATTTGCTTGCCATTGCTTGCATATATTGTAGTGATGCCAGGGCTGTGAGGCTTCCATCTAGAGAGCAGCGACACCCAGTGGAGGAATCTGGAATAGAGAGAGCCAAAACCCAAGCGCTTCTCCAGTAACTTATACTCATGAACTTCTGGACAGATAGCGGTTGTCAGCGCCGTCTTCATACGTGTCTCAGCTAATAGATCAGGGTCACTTTAAGAAGGTTTTGTTGCTGATGGTTCTGAACATCAGATCTGGATGGAATGTAAATGTTTCTGTTGATTGTCCAAAACATAAGAAGTTTCCAACTGGTATCACTGAAAGAAACTTGCTGAAGTGCGGAGATGTTGTTTTTTTATACTTGTTATGGCGCCCCCTGGTATATTATACAGGTTATGGCGGCCCCTGGTATATTATACTTGTTATGGCGCCCCCTGGTATATTATACTGGTTATGGCGCCCCCTGGTATATTGTACTTGTTATGTCATTCCCTCGTTACATTCTTGTTGAGGACTGCTCTGGTGTCTTACACTTCTTATCACCAAATATAGTGTTATATACTTATTATGACGCCCCCTGGTGTTACATAGCTGTCATCATCTGCCCTGATGCTACAGAATTGTTATGACACCCCTAGTGTTACATTTCTTATTGCACCTCCCAGTGTTACTTACTTGTAATGTCGCCCTCTGCTGTTACATTCTTGTTATGGCCTCCAAGTAAATGGCCTAAATGAAATAACATTCTTGGCTTCCAAATAATGATATAGTCCCTCAATTAATAATAATGCCCCTTCTAATGCCCAATTAATAATAATAGGTAAAGATAAAGTCCCCTTGCATGCACTGAGCCATGATTGACTCGTCGGGTGACGTCTTCTAGACGGACTGTTTTTTTGCGGGATGGTTTGCCATTGCCTTCTCCAGTCATCTTTTACCCCCCCAGCAAGCTGCACTGTGATTGGTTGTTATATATTATACTGCTGAGGAAACATGAAAGTTGCGCTGTGATTGGTTGTTATATATATTATACCGCTGAGGTAACATGAAAGCTGCGATGTGATTGGTTGTTTATATATTATACTGCTGAGGTAACATGAAAGTTGCGCTGTGATTGGTTGTTTATATATTATACTGCTGAGGAAACATGAAAGCTGCGATGTGATTGGTTGTTATATATATATTATACCGCTGAGGTAACATGAAAGCTGCGATGTGATTGGTTGTTTATATATTATACTGCTGAGGTAACATGAAAGTTGCGCTGTGATTGGTTGTTTATATATTATACTGCTGAGGTAACATGAAAGCTGCTCTGTGATTGGTTGTTATATATTATACTGCTGAGGTAACATGAAAGCTGTGCTGTGATTGGTTGTTATATATTATACTGAGGTAACATGAAAGCTGTGCTGTGATTGGCTGTTATATATTATACTGCTGAGGTAACATGAAAGCTGTGCTGTGATTGGTTGTTATATATTATACTGCTGAGGTAACATGAAAGCTGCGCTGTGATTGGTTGTTATATATTATACTGAGGTAACATGAAAGCTGCGCTGTGATTGGTTGTTATATATTATACTGCTGAGGTAACATGAAAGCTGCGCTGTGATTGGTTGTTATATATCATACTGCTGAGGTAACATGAAAGCTGCGCTGTGATTGGTTGTTATATATTATACTGAGGTAACATGAAAGCTGCGCTGTGATTAATTGTTATATATTATACCTCTGAGGTAACAGGTAACATGAAAACTGCGCTGTGATTGGTTGTTATATATTATACTGCTGAGGTAACATGAAAACTGCGCTGTGATTGGTTGTTATATATTATACTGCTGAGGTAACATGAAAGCTGCGCTGTGATTGGTTGTTATATATTATACTGCTGAGGTAACATGATAGCTGTGCTGTGATTGGTTGTTATATATTATACCGCTGAGGTAACATGAAAGCTGCGCTGTGATTGGTTGTTATATATTCTACCGCTGAGGTAACATGAAAGCTGCGCTGTGATTGGTCGTTATTTCTTATACTGCTGAGGTAACATGAAAGCTGTGCTGTGATTGGTTGTTATATATTATACAGCTGAGGTAACATGAAAGCTGCGCTGTGATTGGGTGTTATATATTATACTGAGGTAACATGAAAGCTGTGCTGTGATTGGTTGTGATATATTATACTGAGGTAACATGAAAGCTGCGCTGTGATTGGTTGTTATATATTATACTGCTGAGGTAACATAAAAGCTGCGCTGTGATTGGTTGTTATATATTATAGTGCTGAGGTAACATGAAAGCTGCTCTGTGATTGGTTGTTATATATTATACTGCTGATGTAACATGAAAGCTGCACTGTGATTGGTTGTTATATATTATACCGCTGAGGTAACATGAAAGCTGCGCTGTGATTGGTTGTTATATATTATACTGCTGAGGTAACATAAAAAAGCTGCGCTGTGATTGGTTGTTATATATTATACTGCTAAGGTAACATGAAAGCTGCGCTGTGATTGGTTGTGATATATTATACTGCTGAGGTAACATGAAAGCTGCGCTGTGATTGGTTGTGATATATTATACTGAGGTAACATGAAAGCTGCGCTGTGATTGGGTGTTATATATTATACCACTGAGGTAACATGAAAGCTGCGCTGCGATTGGTTGTTATTAGAGATGAGCGAACGTACTCGTCCGAGCTTGATATTCGTGTGAATATTAGGGTGTTCGGGATGCTCGTTACTCGTAACGAGTACCACGCGGTGTTCCGGTTACTTTCAGTTTCCTCTCTGAGACGTTAGCGCGCTTTTCTGGCCAATTGAAAGACAGGGAAGGCATTACAACTTCCCCCTGTGACGTTCAAGCCCTATACCACCCCCCTGCTGTGAGTGGCTGGGGCGATCAGATGTCACCCGAGTATAAAAGTCAGCCCCTCCCGCGGCTCGCCTCAGATGTCTTGTGAGTTAGCTGAGGGACAGTGGTATCGTGTTGGAGATGCTGTAGGGAGAGTGTTAGGAGTTAGTGTAGGCTTCAAGAACCCCAACGGTCCTTCTCAGGGCCACATCTATCCGTGTGCAGTACTGTGGAGGGTGCTGTTAGCAGTGTTGCACAAATTTTTTTTTTTTCAAAATCGGCAGTCTGCAGAGCATTGCGCCTTGCATTAATAGTACAGGGACAGAAGTGGTGGTTAGGCAGGGAGAGTGTTAGGAGTGAGTGTAGGCTTCAAGAACCCCAACGGTCCTTCTTAGGGCCACATCTATCCGTGTGCAGTACTGTGCAGGCTGCTGTTAGCAGTGTTGCATTTTTTTTTTCTTTTCAAAATCGGCTGTCTGCAGAGCATTGCGCCCTGCAGTAATACTACAGGGAGAGAATTGTGTAGGCAGGGCCAGAAGACATATCTTATCTGATTGAATATAGTCAGTGGGCCCTCCGCTTCCCAAAAAGGGAAACATTCAATTTGTCCTGCAGGCTTGCGCCAATTTATTTGCTGCCTGGGAAAAGTAACCGCTGTGCTGCACTTCATATAACTGCATTTCTGTGCAACACATATCTTATCTGATTGAATATAGTCAGTGGGCCTTTTCTTTTTTAAAAAAGGGAAACATTCTATGTGCCCTGCCTCTGTCAGTCCTCAGCGTTCTGTGTACGTGTGTGGTGGGTGGAGATAGTAAACAAATCATACGCAGCCAGCTACGTTTAACAGCAGGCTTGCGCCAATTTATTTCCTGCCTGGGAAATCAAATCACTGGTAATACAGCATGCTGAGGGGTAGGGGTAGGCCTATAGGACGTGGACGCGGCCGAGGACGCGGAGGCCCAAGTCAGGGTGTGGGCACAGGCCGAACCAGTGCGGTGGCCAGGGGTAGAGGCAGGGCCAGACCGAATAATCCACCAACTGTTTCCCAAAGCGCCCCCTCGCGCCATGCCACCCTGCACAGGTCAAGGTGCTCTACGGTGTGGCAGTTTTTCACAGAGACGCCTGACGACCGACGAACAGTGGTGTGCAACCTTTGTCGCGCCAAGATCAGCTGGGGAGGCACCACCAACAGCATGCGCAGGCATATGATGGCCAAGCACCCCACAAGGTGGGACGATGCCCGTTCACCGCCTCCGGTTTGCACCACTGCCTCTCCCCCTGTGCCCCAACCTGCCACTGAGATCCAACCCCCCTCTGAGGACACAGGCACTACCGTCTCCTGGCCTGCACCCACACCCTCACCTCCGCTGTCCTCGGCCCCATCCAGCAATGTCTCTCAGCGTAGCGTCCAGACGTCGCTAGCGCCACTGTTTGAGCGCAAGCGCAAGTACGAAGCCACGCACCCGCACGCTCAAGCGTTAAACGTGCACATTGCCAAATTGATCAGCCTAGAGATGCTGCCGTATAGGCTTGTGGAAACGGAGGCTTTCAAAAGCATGATGGCGGCGGCGGCCCCTCGCTACTCGGTTCCCAGTCGCCACTACTTTTCCCGATGTGCCGTCCCAGCCCTGCACGACCACGTCTCCCGCAACATTGTACGCGCCCTCACCAACGCGGTTACTGCCAAGGTCCACTTAACAACAGACACGTGGACAAGCACAGGCGGGCAGGGCCACTATATCTCCCTGACGGCACATTGGGTGAATTTAGTGGAGGCTGAGACAGAGTCAGAGCCTGGGACCGCTCACGTCCTACCCACCCCCAGAATTGCGTGCCCCAGCTCGGTGGTGGTATCTGCGGGGGTGTATGCTTCCTCCACTAAACCACCCTCCTCCTCCTCCTACGCAACCTCTGTCTCGCAATCAAGATGTGTCAGCAGCAGCACGTCGCCAGCAGTCGGTGTCATGCGGCGTGGCAGCACAGCGGTGGGCAAGCGTAAGCAGGCCGTGCTGAAACTACTCAGCTTAGGAGAGAAGAGGCACACGGCCCACGAACTGCTGCAGGGTCTGACAGAGCAGACCGACCGCTGGCTTGCGCCGCTGAGCCTCCAACCGGGCATGGTCGTGTGTGACAACGGCCGTAAGCTGGTGGCGGCTCTGCAGCTCGGCAGCCTCACGCACGTGCCATGCCTGGCCCATGTCTTTAATTTGGTGGTTCAGCGCTTTCTGAAAAGCTACCCCCACTTGTCATACCTGCTCGGAAAGGTGCGCCGGATCTGCGCACATTTCCGCAAATCACACACGCACGCTGCCACCCTGCGGACCCTGCAACATCGGTTTAATCTGCCAGTGCACCGACTGCTGTGCGACGTGCCCACACAGTGGAACTCTACGCTCCACATGTTGGCCAGACTCTATGAGCAGCGTAGAGCTATAGTGAAATACCAACTCCAACTTGCGCGGCGCAGTGGGAGTCAGCCTCCTCAATTATTTACAGAAGAGTGGGCCTGGTTGGCAGCCATCTGCCAGGTCCTTGGAAAATTTGAGGAGTCTACCCAGATGGTGAGCGGCGATGCTGCAATCATTAGCGTCACCATTCCTCTGCTATGCATCTTGAGAAGTTCCCTGCAAAGCATAAAGGCAGATGCTTTGCGCTCGGAAACAGAGTCGGGGGAAGACAGTATGTCGCTGGATAGTCAGAGCACCCTCCTGTCTATATCTCAGCGAGTTCAGGAGGAGGAGGAGGTGGAGGAGCATGAGGAGGAGGGGGAAGAGACAGCTTGGCCCACTGCTGACGGTACCCATGCTGCTTGCCTGTCATCCTTTCAGCGTGTATGGCCTGAGGAGGAGGAAGAGGAGGAGGAGGAGGATCCTGAAAGTGATCTTCCTAGTGAAGACAGCCATGTGTTGCGTACAGGTACCCTGGCACACATGGCTGACTTCATGTTAGGATGCCTTTCTCGTGACCCTCGCGTTACACGCATTCTGGCCACTACGGATTACTGGGTGTACACACTGCTCGATCCACGGTATAAGGAGAGCCTTTGCACTCTCATTCCCGGAGAGGAAAGGGGTTCGAGAACGATGCTATACCACAGGGCGCTGGTGGACAAACTGATGGTAAACTTCCCATCCGACAGCGCTAGTGGCAGAAGGCGCAGTTCCGAGGGCCAGGTAGCAGGGGAGGCGCAGAGATCAGGCAGCATGTACAGCGCAGGCAGGGGGAAATTCTCCAAGGCCTTTGCCAGCTTTATGGCTCCCCAGCAAGACTGTGTCACCGCTCCCCAGTCAAGGCTGAGTCGACGGGAGCACTGTAAAAGGATGGTGAGGGAGTACGTAGCCGATCGCACGACCGTCCTCCGTGACGCCTCTGCCACCTACAACTACTGGGTGTCGAAGCTGGACACGTGGCCTGAACTCGTGCTGTATGCCCTGGAGGTGCTTGCTTGTCCTGCGGCTAGCGTCTTGTCAGAGAGTGTGTTTAGTGTGGCTGGGGGAATCATCACGGATAAGCGTACCCACCTGTCAACTGACAGTGCCGACAGGCTTACACTCATCAAGATGAACAAAGCCTGGATTTCCCCAGACTTCTCTTCTGCACCAGCGGACAGCAGCGGTACCTAAGCAATACGTAGGCTGCACCCGCGGATGGAAGCATCGTTCTCTCTCACCATCCAAAACGGGGACATTTCTGCTTCATCAATCTGTGTATAATATTCCTCCTCCTCCTGAAACCTGACGTAATCACGCTGAACGGGCAATTTTTCTTAGGCCCACAAGGCTCACTCATATAATTTTTCTAAACAATTTTTATACGTTTCAATGCTCTTAAAAGCGTTGAAACTTTAACTTGAACCAATTTTTCGTTAAACTGGGCTGCCTCCAGGCCTAGTTACCACTTCAGCCACATTAACCAAAGCGATTAATGGGTTTCACCTGACATCTTGGTTGGCCATGGCCAATTTTTGGGATGTACATTAGTACTGTTGATACAGCAATTTTTGTGGCCCTCGCCTACAGTGTAATCAAATTAATTTTTAGCCCACCTGCATTACAGCTGACGTTACATCCGCTGTGTTGGGCAATGCAATGGGATATTTCTATGTACCGCCGGTGGCTTCCTGGCACCCACCCCTGCTGTGGGTCCACAGGGAATTATAAATGCATCTGTTTCCACATCGAAAGAACCCCAGTCAGACTGGGGCATGCAGTGTGGGCCGAAGCCCACCTGTATTAAGCACGACATTACTACCTCAGCTGTGTTGGGCAATGCAATGGGATATTTTTATGTACCGCCGGTGGGTTCCAGGGAGCCACCCATGCTGTCGGTCCACAGGGACTTCACAATAGGGAGTTGTACCTGCCTGTGTCTATGAATTAAAAAGCCCGGTCTGACTGGGGCATGCAGACACCTTGACAGAATGAATAGTGTGTGGCACATAGGTTCCCCATTGCTATGCCCACGTGTGCAGCTCCTGATGGCGGTGGCACAGGATTATATTTCTCATTGCTTCTGTACAGCATTGTGGGCTATCGCCCCGCCCCTTTTAAAGAGGGTTGCTGCCTAGCCGTGCCAACCCTCTGCAGTGTGTGCCTGCTTTTCCTGTGGCAGACGCACTTATAAATAGACATGAGTGTGGCGTGGCATGAGGGCAGCTGAAGGCTGCGCAGGGACAATTTGGTGTGCGCTGTGGACAAAGGGTCGTGCAGGGGGGGTTGGGCAGCATGTAACCCAGGAGAAGTGGCAGCGGAGTGTCATGCAGGCAGTGATTGTGCTTTGTTGGAGGTAGTGTGGTGCTTAGCTAAGGTATGCCATGCTAATGAGGGCTTTTCAGAAGTAAAAGTTGTTGGGGGGGGGCCCACTCTTGCCGGTATTGTGGCTTAATAGTGGGACCTGGGAACTTGAGATGCAGCCCAACATGTAGCCCCTCGCCTGCCCTGTCCGTTGCTGTGTCGTTCCCATCACTTTCTTGAATTGCCCAGATTTTCACACATGAAAACCTTAGCGAGCATCGGCGAAATACAAAAATGCTCGGGTCGCCCATTGACTTCAATGGGGTTCGTTACTCGAAACGAACCCTCGAGCATTGCGAAAATTTCGTCCCGAGTAACGAGCACCCGAGCATTTTGGTGCTCGCTCATCTCTAGTTGTTATATATTATACTGCTGAGGTAACATGAAAGCTGCGCTGTGATTGGTTGTTATATATTATACTGCTGAGGTAACATGAAAGCTGCTCTGTGATTGGTTGTTATATATTATACTGCTGAGGTAACATGAAAGCTGTGCTGTGATTGGTTGTTATATATTATACTGAGGTAACATGAAAGCTGTACTGTGATTGTTGTTATATATTATACTGCTGAGGTAACATGAAAGCTGCGCTGTGATTGGTTGTTATATATTATACTGCTGAGGTAACATGAAAGCTGCGCTGTGATTGGTTGTTATATATTATACTGCTGAGGTAACATGAAAGCTGCGCTGTGATTGGTTGTTATATATTATACTGCTGAGGTAACATGAAAGCTGCGCTGTGATTGGTTGTTATATATTATACTGCTGAGGTAACATGAAAGCTGCGCTGTGATTGGTTGTTATATATTATACTGAGGTAACATGAAAGCTGCGCTGTGATTGGTTGTTATATATTATACTGCTGAGGTAACATGAAAGCTGCGCTGTGATTGGTTGTTATATATCATACTGCTGAGGTAACATGAAAGCTGCGCTGTGATTGGTTGTTATATATTATGCTGAGGTAACATGAAAGCTGCGCTGTGATTGGTTGTTATATATTATACTGCTGAGGTAACATGAAAACTGCGCTGTGATGGGTTGTTATATATTATACTGCTGAGGTAACATGATAGCTGTGCTGTGATTGGTTGTTATATATTATACCGCTGAGGTAACATGAAAGCTGCGCTGTGATTGGTTGTTAGATATTCTACCGCTGAGGTAACATGAAAGCTGTGCTGTGATTGGTCGTTATTTCTTATACTGCTGAGGTAACATGAAAGCTGTGCTGTGATTGGTTGTTATATATTATACCGCTGGGTTAACATGAAAGCTGTGCTGTGATTGGTTGTTATATATTATACTGCTGAGGTAACATGAAAGCTGCGCTGTGATTGGTTGTTATATATCATACTGCTGAGGTAACATGAAAGCTGAGCTGTGATTAATTGCTATATATTATGCCCCTGAGGTAACATGAAAGCTGCTGTACTCTGATTGGTTGTTATATATTATACCGCTGAGGTAACGTGAAAGCTGCACTGTGATTGGTTGTTATATATTATACTAATGAGGCAACATGAAAGCTGTACTGTGATTGGTTGTTATATATTATACCGCTGAGCTAACATGAAAGCTGCGCTGTGATTGGTTGTTATATATTATACCGATGAGCTAACATGAAAGCTGCGCTGTGATTGGTTGTTATTAGAGATGAGCGAGCATTGCCTTTAGCAAGTATTTCCCTGCTCGAGACTGAAGGCTCGGGTGCCGGCGGCGGGCAAGGAGCTGCGGGGGAGAGCGGGGCGGAACGGAGGGGAGATCTCTCTCTCTCCCTCTCCCCCCCCCCCCCCCCCCCGATCCCTCGTGCTGATTGCCGCTACTCACCGCTCCCTGCCCGCACCCGAACCTTCAGTCTCGAGTGGGGAGATACTCGCTAAAGGCAATGCTCACTCGAGCAATTGCCTTTAGCGAGTATACTCGCTCATCTCTAGTTGTTATATATTATACCGCTGAGGTAACATGAAAGCTGCGCTGTGATTGGTTGTTATATATTATACCACTGAGGTAACATGAAAGCTGCACTGTGATTGGTTGTTATATATTATACTGCTGAGGTAACATGAAAGCTGTCCTGTGATTGGTTGTTATTTATTATACTACTGAGGCTACATGAAAGCTGTGCTGTGATTCGCTGTTATATATTATGCCGTTGAGGTAACATGAAAGCTGTGCTGTGATTGGTTGTTATATATTATACCGCTGAGGTAACATGAAAGCTGCGCTGTGATTGGTTGTTATATATTATACTGCTGAGGTAACATGAAAGCTGTGCTGTGATTGGTTGTTATATATTATACTGAGGTAACATGAAAGCTGCACTGTGATTGGTTGTTATATATTATACTGAGGTAACATGAAAGCTGCGCTGTGATTGGTTGTTATATATTATACCTCTGAGGTAACATGAAAGCTGCGCTGTGATTGGTTGTTATATATTATGCTGCTGAGGTAAAATAAAAGCTGCACTGTCATTGGCCGTTATATATTATACTGCTGAGGTAACATGAAAGCTGCGCTGTGATTGGTTGTTATATATTATACCTCTGAGGTAACATGAAAGCTGCGCTGTGATTGGTTGTTATATATTATACTGCTGAGGTAACATGAAAGCTGTGCTGTGATTGGTTGTTATATATTATACCGCTGAGGTAACATGAAAGCTGCGCTGTGATTGGTTGTTATATATTATACTGAGGTAACATGAAAGCTGTGCTGTGATTGGTTGTTATATATTATACTGAGGTAACATGAAAGCTGCACTGTGATTGGTTGTTATATATTATACTGAGGTAACATGAAAGCTGCGCTGTGATTGGTTGTTATATATTATACCGCTGAGGTAACATGAAAGCTGCGCTGTGATTGGTTGTTATATATTATACTGCTGAGGTAACACGAAAGCTGCACTGTGATTGGTTGTTATATATTATACTAAGATAACATGAAAGCTGTGCTGTGATTGGTTGTTATATATTATACTGAGGTAACATGAAAGCTGCACTGTGATTGGTTGTTATATATTATACTGAGGTAACATGGAAGCTGCAATGTGATTGGTTGTTATATATTATACTGAGGTAACATGAAAGCTGCACTGTGATTAATTGTTATATATTATACTGCTGAGGTAACATGAAAGCTGTCCTGTGATTGGTTGTTATTTATTATACTACTGAGGCTACATGAAAGCTGTGCTGTGATTGGCTGTTATATATTATGCCGCTGAGGTAACATGAAAGCTGTGCTGTGATTGGTTGTTATATATTATACCGCTGAGGTAACATGAAAGCTGCGCTGTGATTGGTTGTTATATATTATACTGCTGAGGTAACATGAAAGCTGCGCTGTGATTGCTTGTTATATATTATACTGAGGTAACATGAAAGCTGCGCTGTGATTGGTTGTTATATATTATACCGCTGAGGTAACATGAAAGCTGCGCTGTGATTGGTTGTTATATATTATACTGCTGAGGTAACATAAAAGCTGCTCTGTGATTGGTTGTTATATATTATACTGAGGTAACATGAAAGCTGCGCTGTGATTGGTTGTTATATATTATACTGCTGAGGTAACATGAAAGCTGCGCTGTGATTGGTTGTTATATATTATGCTGCTGAGGTAAAATAAAAGCTGCACTGTGATTGGCGGTTATATATTTTACTGCTGAGGTAACATAAAAGCTGTGCTGTGATTGGTTGTTATATATTATACTGCTGAGGTAACATGAAAGCTGTGCTGTGATTGGTTGTTATATATTATACTGAGGTAACATGAAAGCTGTGATTGGTTGTTATATATTATACTGAGGTAACATGAAAGCTGCACTGTGATTGGTTGTTATATATTATGCTGCTAAGGTAAAATAAAAGCTGCACTGTGATTGGCTGTTATATATTATACTGCTGAGGTAACATGAAAGCTGCGCTGTGATTAATTGTTATCTATATATATAAAATTGAATGTATGCGTGTCTGCGTGTCTGTTTGTCCTTTATGCGCTACTACACCATTCATCTGATCGCCATGAAACTTTGGGAAGTTGTTGAGTACACTCATGGGAAGATTATAGGCATAGTACAACTATCGTATGATAAATGGCGCGCGTGCGAGCATCGACAGTTACGCCCCGCCCCCCACGTAGATCGTTTGATTTCCATCATTGCCACCAATTCTCTTACTTCCCAATGTCGTAGAAACATGAAATTTGGCACGAGCATTGATTATGTCATAAATCGGAAAAGCTAATGGGTCCCAACTCGATTATTCAATTCTAAGCGCCAAAGAATTAGCGTTCAAATTTTACGTACGGAATCTAATTTTCTCACTTCGCGATGTCATAGAAACTTGAAATTTGGCACGAGCATTGATTATGTCATAAATAGGAAAAGTTCAAGGGTCCCAACTTGATTATTCAATCCTAAGCGCCAAAGAATTAGCGTCGAAAATTTTACGTACGGAATGTAATTTTCTCACTTTCCGGTGTCATAGAAACGTGAAATTTGGCACGAGCATTGATTATGTCATAAATAGGAAAAGCGAATGGGTCCCAACTTGATTATTCAATTCTAAGCGCAAAAGAATTAGCGTCCAAATTTTACGTACGGAATCTAAATTTCTCACTTCGCGATGTCATAGAAACTTGAAATTTGGCACGAGCATTGATTATGTCATAAATAGGAAAAGTTAGTGGGTCCCAACTCGATTATTCAATTCTAAGCACAAAAGAATTAGTGTCCAAATTTTACGTACGGAATCTAATTCCATCACTTCCCAATGTCATAGAAACTTGAAATTTGGCACGAGCATTGATTATGTCATACATAGGAAAAGCTAATAGGTCCGAACTCAATTATTCAATTCTAAGCGCAAAATAATTAGCGTCCAAATTTTACGTACGGAATCTAATTTTCTCACTTCCTGATGTCATCTATATATATATATATATATATATATATATATATATATATATATATATATATATATATATATGAATGTCTGTCTGTCTGTCTGTTTGTCCTTTATGCATTACTACACCATTCATCCAATCACCATGAAACTTTGGGAAGTTGTTGAGTACACTCCTGGGAAGATTACTGGCATAGTACAACTATCCTACGATAGGTGGCACGCGTGTGAGCATTATCGACAGCTATGCCCCCCAGACAAAGATTGTTTGATTTCCATCTCAAGCACGAAAGCAAAAGGCATTACGAGCAACAGGATGCGTGTTCAACTACAAAATGATGCATCCGCCGAATGTTTCGCTTGACAATTGCTGGATATTGATAATGCTGAGGTAAAAAGTAAGCTGTGCTGTGATTGATTGCTATTTCTTATACTACTGAGGTAACATGAAAGCTGTGCTGTGATTGGTTGCTATATGTTATACTGCTGATGCAACATGAAAGCTGTGCTGTGATTGGTTGCTATATATTATACTGCTGAGGCAACATGAAAGCTGCGCTGCGATTGGTTGTTATATATTATACTGCTGAGGTAACATGAAAGCTGCGCTGTGATTGGTTGTTATATATTATACCGCTGAGGTAACTTGAAAGCTGCGCTGTGATTGGTTGTTATCTAGATATATAAAAACGAATGTATGTATGTATATCTGTCTTCGCAGCAACGCGCGACGGGTAAGCTAGTATATTATACCGCTGAGGTAACATGAAAGCTGTGCTGTGATTGGCTGTTATATATTAAGCCGCTGAGGTAACATGAAAGTTGTGCTGTGCTTGGTTGTTATTTATTATACTGCTGAGGTAACATGAAAGCTGCGCTGTGATTGGTTGTTATATATTATACCTCTGAGGTAATATGAAAGCTGTGCTGTGATTTGCTGTTATATATTATATTTTATACTGAGGTAACATGAAAGCTGCGCTGTGATTGGTTGTTATATATTATACTGTGGAGGTAACATGAAAGCTGCACTGTGATTGGTTGTTATATATTATACCACTGAGGTAACATGAAAGCTGCGCTGTGATTGGTTGTTATATATTATACTGTGGAGGTAACATGAAAGTTGTGCAGTGATTGGTTGTTATATATTATACCACTGAGGTAACATGAAAGCTGCGCTGTGATTGGTTGTTATATATTATACCGCTGAGCTAACATGAAAGCTGCGCTGTGATTGGTTGTTATATATTATACCGATGAGCTAACATGAAAGCTGCGCTGTGATTGGTTGTTATTAGAGATGAGCGAGCATTGCCTTTAGCGAGTATTTCCCCGCTCGAGACTGAAGGTTCGGGTGCCGACAGCAGGCAGGGAGCTGCAGGGGAGAGCGGGGCGGAACGGAGGGGAGATCTCTCTCTCCCTCTCTCCCCCCCCTGATCCCTCGTGCTGATTGCCGCTACTCACCGCTCCCTGCCCGCACCCGAACCTTCAGTCTCGAGTGGGGAGATACTCGCTAAAGGCAATGCTCACTCGAGCAATTGCCTTTAGCGAGTATACTCGCTCATCTCTAGTTGTTATATATTATACCGCTGAGGTTGCATGAAAGCTGCGCTGTGATTGGTTGTTATATATTATACCGCTGAGCTAACATGAAAGCTGCGCTGTGATTGGTTGTTATATATTATACCGATGAGCTAACATGAAAGCTGCGCTGTGATTGGTTGTTATTAGAGATGAGCGAGCATTGCCTTTAGCGAGTATTTCCCCGCTCGAGACTGAAGGTTCGGGTGGCGGCAGCAGGCAGGGAGCTGCAGGGGAGAGCGGGGCGGAACGGAGGGGAGATCTCTCTCTCCCTCTCTCCCCCCCCTGATCCCTCGTGCTGATTGCCGCTACTCACCGCTCCCTGCCCGCACCCGAACCTTCAGTCTCGAGTGGGGAGATACTCGCTAAAGGCAATGCTCACTCGAGCAATTGCCTTTAGCGAGTATACTCGCTCATCTCTAGTTGTTATATATTATACCGCTGAGGTTGCATGAAAGCTGCGCTGTGATTGGTTGTTATATATTATACTGCTGAGGTAACATGAAAGCTGTGCTGTGATTGGTTGTTATTAGAGATGAGCGAACACGTTCGGCCCCGCCCCTTTTTCGCCCGAACACCGAACTTTGCGAACACTTCAGTGTTCGGGCGAAAAAGTTCGGGGGCCGCCGTGGCAGCGCGGGGGGGTGCGGCGGGGAGTGGGGGGGGAGAGGGAGAGAGAGAGGGCTCCCCCCTGTTCCCCGCTACTGCCGCCCGCGCCGCCGCGCATCTCCCCGCCCCCCGGCTGCACCCGGACCATTACGCGCGAACACTGCAGTGTTCGGCAAAGCCGGTGTCCGGGTGCGGATGTGTCCGTAACGGACATGTTCGCTCATCTCTAGTTGTTATATATTATACCGCTGAGGTAACATGAAAGCTGCGCTGTGATTGGTGGTTATATATTATACTGCTGAGGTAACATGAAAGCTGCGCTGTGATTGGTTGTTGTATATTATGCTGCTGAGGTAACATAAAAGCTGTGCTGTGATTGGTTGTTATATATTATACTGCTGAGGTAACATGAAAGCTGCGCTGTGATTGGTTGTTATATATTATACTGCTGAGGTAACATGAAAGCTGCGCTGTGATTGGTTGTTATATATTATACTGAGGTAACATGAAAGCTGTGCTGTGATTGGTTGTTATATATTATACTGAGGTAACATGAAAGCTGCACTGTGATTGGTTGTTATATATTATACTGAGGTAACATGAAAGCTGCGCTGTGATTGGTTGTTATATATTATACCGCTGAGGTAACATGAAAGCTGCGCTGTGATTGGTTGTTATATATTATACTGCTGAGGTAACACGAAAGCTGCACTGTGATTGGTTGTTATATATTATACTGAGGTAACATGAAAGCTGTGCTGTGATTGGTTGTTATATATTATACTGAGGTAACATGAAAGCTGCACTGTGATTAATTGTTATCTATATATATAAAATTGAATGTATGCGTGTCTGTGTGTCTGCGTGTGTGTTTGTCCTTTATGCGCTACTACACCATTTTTCCGATCGCCATGAAACTTTGGGAAGTTGTTGAGTACACTCCTGGGAAGATTATAGGCATAGTACAACTATCATATGATAAATGGCGTGCGTGCGAGCGTCGACAGTTACGCTACGCCCCCCACGTAGATCGTTTGATTTCCATCATTGCCACCAATTCTCTCACTTCCCAATGTCGTAGAAACATGAAATTTGGCACGAGCATTGATTATGTCATAAATAGGAAAAGTTCAAGGGTCCCAACTCGATTATTCAATCCTAAGCGCCAAAGAATTAGCGTCAAAATTTTACGTACGGAATGTAATTTTCTCACTTTCCGGTGTCATAGAAACGTGAAATTTGGCACGAGCATTGATTATGTCATAAATAGGAAAAGCGAATGGGTCCCAACTCGATTATTCAATTCTAAGCGCAAAAGAATTAGCGTCCAAATTTTACGTACGGAATCTAATTATCTAACTTCCTGATGTCATCTATATATATATATATATATATATATATATATATATATATATATATATAATATAATATAAATGTCTGTCTTTCTGTCTGTCCTTTATGCATTACTACACCATTCATCCAATCACCATGAAACTTTGGGAAGTTGTTGAGTACACTCCTGGGAAGATTACTGGCATAGTACAACTATCCTACGATAGGTGGCGCGTGTGTGAGCATTATCGACAGCTTTGCCCCCCAGACAAAGATTGTTTGATTGTTTTGAAAGCTGCGCTGTGATTGGTTGTTATATATTATACTGAGGTAACATGAAAGCTGCACTGTGATTGGTTGTTATATATTATACTGAGGTAACATGAAAGCTGTGCTGTGATTGGTTGCTATATATTATACTGCTGAGGCAACATGAAAGCTG
The DNA here is from genome assembly GCF_035609145.1 of Eleutherodactylus coqui. Classification (NCBI taxonomy): domain Eukaryota; kingdom Metazoa; phylum Chordata; class Amphibia; order Anura; family Eleutherodactylidae; genus Eleutherodactylus; species Eleutherodactylus coqui. The sequence continues at coordinate 310,530,069 of NC_089839.1, forward strand.
CGCTGCGATTGGTTGTTATATATTATACTGCTGAGGTAACATGAAAGCTGCGCTGTGATTGGTTGTTATATATTATACTGCTGAGGTAACATGAAAGCTGCGCTGTGATTGGTTGTTATATATTATACCGCTGAGGTAACTTGAAAGCTGCGCTGTGATTGGTTGTTATCTAGATATATAAAAACGAATGTATGTATGTCTGTCTTCGCAGCTACGTGCGACGGGTAAGCTAGTATATTATACCGCTGAGGTAACATGAAAGCTGTGCTGTGATTGGCTGTTATATATTAAGCCGCTGAGGTAACATGAAAGTTGTGCTGTGCTTGGTTGTTATTTATTATACTGCTGAGGTAACATGAAAGCTGCGCTGTGATTGGTTGTTATATATTATACTGCTGAGGTAACATGAAAGCTGCACTGTGATTGGTTGTTATTTATTATACTGCTGAGGTAACATGAAAGCTGCGCTGTGATTTGCTGTTATATATTATATTTTATACTGAGGTAACATGAAAGCTGCGCTGTGATTGGTTGTTATATATTATACTGTGGAGGTAACATGAAAGTTGTGCAGTGATTGGTTGTTATATATTATACCACTGAGGTAACATGAAAGCTGCGCTGTGATTGGTTGTTATTAGAGATGAGCGAGCATTGCCTTTAGCGAGTATTTCCCCGCTCGAGACTGAAGGTTCGGGTGCCGGCAGCAGGCAGGGAGCTGCAGGGGAGAGCGGGGCGGAACGGAGGGGAGATCTCTCTCCCCCCCCCCCCCCAATCCCTCGTGCTGATTGCCGCTACTCACCGCTTCCCCGCACCCGAACCTTCAGTCTCGAGTGGGGAGATACTCGCTAAAGGCAATGCTCACTCGAGCAATTGCCTTTAGCGAGTATACTCGCTCATCTCTAGTTGTTATATATTATACCGCTGAGGTTGCATGAAAGCTGCGCTGTGATTGGTTGTTATATATTATACTGCTGAGGTAACATGAAAGCTGTGCTGTGATTGGTTGTTATATATTATACTGCTGAGGTAACATGAAAGCTGCGCTGTGATTGGCTGTTATATATTTTACTGAGGTAACATGAAAGCTGCTCTGTGATTGGTTGTTATATATTATACCGCTGAGTTAACATTAAAGCTGTCCTGTGATTGGTTGTTCTATATAATGCCGCTGAGGTAACATGAAAGCTGCGCTGTGATTGGTTGTTATATATTATACCGCTGAGGTAACATGAAAGCTGTGCTGTGATTGGTTGTTATATATTATGCTGCTGAGGTAAAATGAAAGCTGCACTGTGATTGGCTGTTATATATTATACTGAGGTAACATGAAAGCTGCGCTGTGATTGGCTGTTATATATTATACTGCTGAGGTAACATGAAAGCTGCGCTGTGATTGGTTGTTATATATTATACCGCTGAGTTAACATTAAAGCTGTCCTGTGATTGGTTGTTCTATATAATGCCGCTGAGGTAACATGAATGCTGTACTGTGATTGGTTGTTATATATTATACTGCTAAAGTCAAAGTAACCTGCTGTTGAAAAAGTGAGGATGAAGAAATAAGAGTAGTCAGCCTTCTTAGTGATGTTCTTGATATTAAATGCAGACCGAAGACGGATAAGACGGGAGACAGCAACTTATAGCTTCACCATGGAGCTGAAGATACTGTACACACCAGAGATGGCCAATGTGAGCTCGGAAGCGTCCAAAAACCTGAGTGAGAAGATAACGCCTGGGGTAAGATTATTGTTTTTCCCACTTGGTGAATGGACTTTCTGTTCCAGTTTTTCCTATTTTCAAGAACACTGCTTGCTGTTGGTTATTGGAAACATTGTCTCCATTTAGAAGCTAAATAAAAACAACTACTTTAAATATCAATAGATGCTTAGAACAATCCCGGGTGGCTTCTTAACCCCTTCAGTACCGGGCAAGTTTTGGAAATTTGACATCTGTCACTTTAACATCGATTAACTGTGTGAGGACTTATTATTTACTCCAGGACTTATTATTGCTCCAGTTTTATGCACTGCGAGACGCACGAGACCCACACAAATATAAGACTCATTCCTTTTGATGGATTTTATTTCCATAAGCGATTTTTCTCACAAAGTGATGCTGCGGGAAAAACAAATCTCACTGTGTTCAATTTTTGGATATTGCTATGGAAGGAATCGCCCATTGTTTTCTATGGGACCTTGAAAAAGATCACATGGCATGCGAGTGCAATTCAATTTTTCCCATTGAAGTCTATGGGAAGTATTTGCAGTTTTATCCCAATTTCCCAGCAGTGATGCTTTTTTTTTTTTTAAGCAAAAAGCAATGTTTCAAAGTAAAAATCGCAAGTTTGCAAGAGCGAATAAAGACATATGTCCATCCGCGGGGCAGCACTTTGAAATGCCCTGCTGTAAGCTGCGGGGTATTCCTCCAGAGCCTCTGCTGGGCAATTCCTCTGCAGCAGGGGCAGTAGGGAACTCCTTTCCCCTCTCTCCTCAAGGGATTTTCCTATAGCAGGTAGAGGGGGCAGCGGGGTTACAGGGCTTTCCCAGAGGGCTTCCCCCAAGAGCATGGGAGGAGGGGCGGGGCTAAAGGGATCCACCTCTCTAGCCCCGCCCCATGTATAGTTTGCTATGGGGAATCTCTGAGAATCCATATAACCCCGCCTCCTCTTTCTATCCCCGTACACCCTCACTGTGCTATGGGGATATCCCTCGAGGGTCCCTATAGCAGAGAAAGAGGAGCAACGGGGGATTAACCCATAACCCCACTCAGTCTCTCTCTGCTATGGGTTAATCCCCGATAGGTCATCTCTCTCTCCCTGCTATGCATTTTCATCCAGGTACTTGCATACATGCTGTTTAATAATTTGTTGAAAAATCTTTCCTGGTATAGAAGTCAGGCTCACAGGCCTGTAGTTTCCTGGATCCACCTTCTTCCCTTTTTTTAAAGACAGGGACAACATTTTCCCTTTTTCTAATCTTCTGGGACTTCCCATGAACAATGTGTTTAAGGGCTAGACAGGAATCTAGTCTGCACACTAGTTGGGACATGTTGGTCCTCCAATCACCAATTCCATTCTAGAAACCTAACCATTTTAATAAACTATATGCATTCTTTATGTAGTGACAACTGAGTGATATAACATGTAATATTGTTAGACCTAATGTCCATGGCACGCAGTGCATGTGCTGCGGATGCAGATATCCGCAGTGCACCATTTATAAAATGCTTAAAAATTATTTTTAAATGCTTGTGGGTGATTGAGGATTGTGGGTTTTTTCCGCACTGTGGATCATCCGCGTGGAAAAAATCCACAACCCGACCTCCCTAATTGCTTCTAACCTTCCAATCCACAGCGGATCCGCAAATGCATTTAAATGTATTTGCGGATCACTGCGAATCCTAAGCTCCCATAGAGATGAATAGAGCCAAATCCATAATTAAATGGAACATGGTGCGACTTTACAACCGTGTGGATACTAAATAAATACAATAAAATCAAATCCGCAGACCTAAAATCAGTTACGGAAGCCCCATTCATTTCTATTCCGCAAATAAAGTCCGCAGGTGGACTTTGGGCCTAACGCTCAAGAAAGGGGTCTCTAGGACTTTTTTAGTGAGTTTTTCATCCCCACATCCTCAGGCAGAGAGTTCCATAGTCTCACTGCTCTTACAGTAAAGAACCCCCTTCTATGTTGGTGTAGAAACATTATTTCCTCTAGACATAAAGGGCGCCCCCTTGTTACAGTCCTGGGTATAATAGATGGTGGGAGAGATCTCTGTACTGACCGCTGATATATCCATACATAGTTATTAGAGCGCCCCCTTGTTACAGTCCTGGGTATAATAGATGGTGGGAGAGATCTCTGTACTGACCCCTGATATATCCATACATAGTAATTAGAGCGCCCCCTTGTTACAGTCCAGGTTATAATAGATGATGGGTGAGATCTCTGTACTGACTCCTGATATGTCTACACATAGTTATTAGAGCGCCCCCTTGTTACAGTCCTGGGTATAATAGATGATGGGAGAGATCTCTGTACTGACCCCTGATATATTATACATAGTTATTAGAGCGCCCCCTTGTTACAATCCTGGGTATAATAGATGATGGAAGAGATCTCTGTATTGTCCCCTGATATATCTATACATAACTATTAGAGTGCCCCCTTGTTACAGTCCTAGATATAATAGATGATGGCAGAGATCTCTGTACTGACCTCTGATATATCTATATATAGTTATTAGAGCACCCCCTTGTTACAGTCCTGGGTATAAATACATGATGGGAGAGATCTCTGTATTGTCCCCTGACATATCTATACATAGTTATTAGGTCGCGCCTCATCCGTAGTTTTTCTAAACGAAATAACCCCAATTTTGATAACCTCTCTGGCTATTGTAGTCCGCCCATCCAAGCTGTGATATGTCCTTCTTGAGTACTAAGCCCCGAAACTATACATCGGTACTATACGGTTGGGTATATTTATTAAAACCACCAAAATTGAGGAAAATGTTTTACATTTGTCATTTTTTTCAGCTTTCGTAGGACAAATATATATGTATATAATGTATAATGTTTTTTACTTCATATGTATATAGTTCCACTTGTTTCTATACTTTGGAAACACATTTGAAAAGTTTCTCAAGTTTCTGAGCAACTAAGGAGGTTTACTAATTTGACATTAATTTTTACAATTTTGACGAACAATGCTTTTAATTTTTTAAATCTTTAATATATGTACCTGTTACTGATGCTGTGATAACTGATGTAATAAATTAATGTAAGGGTACGCTCACGTGCAGCAGAACTGGTACAGATTTTACGCTGCAAAGAATCTGTGTCACATTCCGCATTACACCGCTGGGCAGATTTTGATGCAGATTTTGGCGCTTAGTAGAATCCACAGCTCAAAATATGCAGCAGATCGTGATGTGGATCTTCACCAGCGTGCTGGAGGCCTTAGTGATCCTAAGGTTGGGCCCAATGACCCCGGAGGTCTCATTCCATTCTATGATTCTATGAAGAATCTCTCCTGGTCAGCACTGTAAGTGGCTTTCATTGGTTCAGGTCCCGATGATGGCACACGATCAAGACGTTAACAGCCTGTTTCGGGTGTTCTAGTTGTTGGGGGGTGGGGGTCAATCACTGTTGGTATGTCCAAGATAAATTTACGTCACTACTGCACAGAGCCCAGGCAACAGTGATGACCATTTACCATTAGAGGTCTCGAAAGGGTTAAAATGTTTATCTACCTGTTGAGGATAGGTCTTTCATAATTAAGAAGTTAACAACCCCCTTAAAGGGTTTGCCTGCCTTGGAATATGTGCTTTTGACAAAAGGGTCCTTTAATGATAAGTTGATCACATGGTGTCTCATGATCAGTTACCCTACAGTGCCCCCACAGGGAAAACAGAGTATTGCACAGTTCCTATTAAAATAAATGGGCTGACCATGTAATGCACAGATAATGTCGGATCCCCAGAGGAAGAGACGCTCGTTGCAGACACAGTCTGCTCTCACTAATATGTAAGAGCCCTGAAGTTGGAATTCTCACTCTATTAATTACCCTTTTATGCTGTATGGGCACTGCAGGCCAGATCACCTCGTTATGGTATCATATAGCAAAATCTCAAATTTTTCAAAATGTCGCATGATGTTGATAAATTTCTCACATCTTTAAATATGTCTAGAGATCTTCCTACAATTTTTTGCGCTAACCACCTTCGGCAGTGATATTCCGCAAATATTTAACAACTGTTTTAAAAGTTGCATTTCAGACATGTCTCTAAATCGCGGCCCAGCAAGCCACACCCACTTTTCACTCAAATTTTAAAAACTGATGTGCATGGCGAAAACGGCTCTAATTTTTGGCAGAAATGCTTAATAAATGTGTCTCACAGCAGATTAGACATTATTTTGGAGCGCAGAATGCGAGTAAAAGGACACAAATATGTTAACAAATGTGAACCTTTATGTCTAGTAAATAAATCCTGTTCCTTTTTCCCCTTGAAGGCCAAACAACTGATGCAGACAGTGCTGCCTGATTGTACCGATGTGACACTAACTCAATTAAAGTAAGTCAATGCTCTGTATTCTGATTCTTTACTAAGGGGGTGTTCTGGGAATTGGTTGCCCATATACCTTGCACACATTAACCCATTCATTACCAAGTGCTGTGAATATTCCACCGGTGAACATCTGAATGATGTGCTGAATAACTTTTACAATAGACTTATTAGCCATCTTATAAGTAGTTATACAGCTGAATACTGTAACCCTAGGTCAGATCGTCAGTCTGCCTGTATTGTGTGCAGAAAGCAGCAAGATAGCCGCATACCCAGACCAGAACTGCTCAGTAAATAAATATTGTACCAGAACCAACATAACATAAATGCAGCACCAGAACCAACCTCAGTATATAAATGCAGCACCAGAATAGTTCAATGAATAAATACGGCACCAGAACCAAGTTCATAACATATATACAGCACCAGAACCAAGCTTATAACATAAATACAACACCAGAACCAAGCTTATAACATAAATACAGTAGCAGAACTAAGCGATTGTGATGCAGGTGTGCCAATAGGCTGACATCAGCACCGCCAAAAATCGGAGCCAGGAGGAGAATTCGTGTAGCTTTGCAAGATGCTGTCACATGCAGGAAAAACTTCACTTGCCGAAGGAGATATATGAATGACGATTACCCCCAGCCTGCATCCCACTGTTCCCTCCAAATAAAACTTATTGGCCGGCGCCCTGTGCAACTGCAAGGACCGTACATAGCTAAGGCTGGCCATATCTTCTGAGCATACAGAAGTACAGAATGGCCCTATAGACTTCTATGGGTGCGGTATTATCTACAACCGTGAGATTAACTTGAATGCAGGAATGTACACAGGCAAGAGGAGACCCCATAGTAGAGATTTTAAAATGACCCCTTTTCTTGTGTTGGTTAATACAACCACCTACAACCCCCTGGGCAGGATGACTCGCTGCATGTCTGTTCACATTTTCTTTCCAGGATCCTTGTGTTGACTTCCTGCATCTTTCTTGACTAAAGTTGCAAAACTTCTTGAGAAGGGATAAAATAAGGGATGCAGCTAACCTTGGTTGGGACCCCTTTCTACAGCCCCATAGAACCCACATGGTTTGCCTTTATAGTACATACTCCCTTAAAGGGGTTGTCCAGCTTCAAACTTTTGATGGCCTTGTCTTAGAATAGGCCATCAAAAACATATTGTCATTGATCCATCACCTGGGATGCCCGATCATCACCTGGGATGCCCGATCATCAACTGTTCACCTGGTTGGTGCGCTTGCTCACTGAGTTGGTTTCTGCAGGAAGCCAACAGCTTTATTTCCACTGCAGTGGCTTGGTTTTACTGGCAAAGTTCCTATGGAAGTGAGGGAGTGCATGGGCCTGGCAAACAGTTAATCGATGGGGGTCTCTGGTAGCCGACTTCCACTGATCTACTATTGATCAACTATCCTGAGGATAGTCAATCAATAGTTAAAAGCAGGACAACCCCTTTAACGCTTTCCAATCCACTGTCTGAACTCTAAAGACATTATGATTTAAGGCTGTACAGCTCCGATGTTGGAAGAGTCTGTCGGGGTTCTCTTACTGTATATTGCCAGCCTCTCTGCTGTCGGAGCCTATCCAACGTGTCACCTCATGCAGTACTGGCTTTAGCCAGCAGATAGCGCCGTTGTATAACGTCAGAAAAAGAGTAAGCCCCCTAGGAAAACCAGGATACTAATTGGATTGGAAAGGGTTAACTCAGCTGTAATATGGCAGTGTGATGAACCTAAATGGAGAAGGTCTTACTAATCAGCAAAGACTGTAACTATTATAAAACCTATAATATACTGTGTTTGGGGATGATATATAGGTTTTGTACATCATTAGATTGTGGCGCGAGCATGAATCGGGCTCGGCAGCTGTGCCTGCTGTTTTATACAGCTGATAGCAATGGCTGCAATCAGAGCTAGCTTGATCCAAGCAGCTATCTGAGGGGGGTGCCTCATTGGTCTCCTACAATATGTTCTTGGGTTGCCATGGCAGCCTGGGACCTAGTGAAGGTGTTCAGACCTGCCATGGATTTCAGCCTATTAAGCCCTGCCACAGATGATCCCAAGTGCAAGTTCTCTAGGAAGACTAAGAAAAAAATATTAAAATTAGTTTAATAAACTAAAAAAAATGTTAATATTACAAAAATTTAAACGTTTGAACACCTCTTTTCCCATAAAAATAAAAAGGATACATAACTGAAATTGCTGTATTTCTAAAAGTTCAAATATCCAAGTATCGTGTTATTTATCCTGCACAGTGAATATCAGGGAAATAAAAATGATGTGCCAGAATTACATGTTTTTGTCATCCTGCCAAAAAAAAAGAGAGAGCAAAACGTCATATGTACCCATAAATGTACAATTAACCAGCTTGTCCAGCAAAAGCAGGTCCTCGCACCGGTACATTGATGCAAAAAAAAACCATTATCGATCATGTGGTGACAAAAAGCAATAAAAGATAAAAATCTAAAAAAAGTTTTACCTATTTTTCTAAAAGTAGTAAAATATAATAAAAATAAAATTTGGTATTGCTGCAATTGTACAAACCTAAAAGCATGGCATTTTTAAAGTAATGTGAATGCCATAAAAACAAGACGCCTAAAGTATGGCACTATTGCTTTTTTCCATTTCATCCCACTTCCAAAAGTTTTTCAATACGTTGTACGCTGTGATACATTACATAGTTCCATTAAGAAATGCAACTTATTCAGCGAAACATAAACCCTCATATGCCGATATTGATGACACAGTAAAAACGTTAGAACTAGTGATGAGCGAGCATTGCCCTTGGCGAGTACCTGCCCGCTCGAGAGAAAAGGTTCGGGTGCCGGCGGCGGGCAGGGAGCTGCGGGGGAGAGCGGGGAGGGACCGAGGGGAGATCTCTCTCTCCCTCTCTCCCCTCCGCTCCCCCCTGCTGACTGCCGCAACTCACCGCTCCCCCGCGCCAACACCCGAACCTTTTCTCTCGAGCGGGCAGGTACTCGCTAAGGGCAATGCTCGCTCGAGCAATTGCCCTTAGCGAGTATATTCGCTCATCTCTAGTTATAACTCTTGGATCATGGGAACGAAAAATTTGCTGCAAAAAATGGATGGCCCTTAAGGGGTTAAAGGGCTTGTTTCACGAAGACCTGCCACTCTATAGAGAGCTGGCCTGATGATCACCTGATTGCTGCAAGTTGATAAGTTGTTATACGAGGGGCTGCTGATAAGTCCTTGGCTTTACCTAGAAAGAAACAAGATAGGAAGATGAAACTTTCCATTTCTCCCACATCCTCTCCTCTGATGCCAACACACATCTTACATCGGGATTCCAAGTTCTGTAAGCCTTGCAAAAAGAAGGATTTCGGTTGTGCCTCAAACCAGTCATCCGTAGCAGCCATGGCATCAGCAATGGTGGGAAATTGGTCCCCTTGAGGTGGTTCTTCAGGTTTGGAAACAGATGATAGTCGGAGGGAGCTAGATCTGGTGAATGAGGTGGGCGGTCAACCAGCGGGAAGCCTAGCTCCACCAGTTTTGTCGTGGTCGCTTGTGCAGTGTGAGCGGAGGCGTTGTCTTGCAGGAACAAGATTCCTTTGGACAGCTTGCCGCTCCTTTTGGCCTTCAGAGCTGCCTTCAATTGGTCCAAAAGTTCAATGTAATACCTTGCATTGATGGTGGACCCATTGTGAAGGTCGTCCATTAGCAGCAGCCCTCCTTATCCCAGAACTCAGACGCCATCACCTTAGTGGCTGAGAACCCCTGGGCCTCCACTCTCTGACTGCTCCTTGGTTTCAGGGTCATACAAATAAATCCAGGTCTCATCCATAGTGACCGGCCCATCCAGGAAGTTCTTATCAGTCCGGAAACGCTGACAAATGGACCGGGAAGTTTTCACTCCATGCTTTCCTGATCTATTGTCAGACATTTAGGGACCCACTTTGCAGATAGCTTCTTCATGGATAATGACACAAACACGTTCCCCAGAAACCCCCATGATGTCGGCTATTCCTGCAGCCGGCCGATTCTCCAGTATGAGGTTGTGCGCAGCATCGACGATCTCCGGAACAACAACCCTCTCGGTCGTCCAGGACGTTCCTCATCATTGGGGCTTAAGGGGCCCGTCAGTTCTTAACTGTAAAATATGAAGGGCATTGATCCCCCAATGTCTGCCACATATCACCATGAATATCCGCCGCGGACTTTATCACTCCTTTGCTCTCATTGGCTGTGAATATCACCTTAGACTCCGCCATTTTGTTTTCCCACGTGCCGAGATCACTGTTGCCATAAGCTGCAAACGCTAAGTTTTCAAAACATATATTAGACACATAAGGCGTTCATGTGATGTAACTTTTGTTGCCATAGAAACAAAAAAAGAACACAAAGCCAAAGACTTCTCAGCAGCCCCTCATATATGGGTCTTACATTTCCCTGCAGAAGAAAGTTGGTATTACATGTAATTCATGAACAGATTGAGGGTACGTTCGCACGGCGGAATTCGCCATGAGATTTTCTGTGACGATTCCATGAATTTCTGCATGATGAAGTGACATGCTGCTTCTTGTGGAGATGCGATTTTCTGCATCAGAATTCCGCACGTGAATTTTGCCCTTTGACAGCAGTAAATAATTTATCAGAAAGACATGGATTTTAGAGGCCGAATTCCCACTGGATTTATTTGCAGCGAATTATGCCGTGTAAATATGCCCTGAGTCTGCTCTTCTTTGGTGCCTTACTGCTCCAGCTTATATCCAAACGGGGGGTCTTGAGCAAGGAACACACCTCCGTGGCTCAGGACTTGGGCCCACATCATCCTCAGTGGGAGCTGGATGTTACTAACAGCCAGGGTTCTGCTGCAAGGGCCATGCATGGCGAGAACACCAATTCTGTTAGCTCCTTACATGCCATGATCAAGGTTAATTGTGGCATGTACAGAGTTAACAGAGGGAGGGGGCTTCCTCTGTATTGTCATTGGCCTTCGCCATGCAATCGCAGGGGGTCATGGCAACCCATGTCCAGATTGTGGGTTTAAGCAATAAACAAGGTGAAAAAAGCATAAAAATAGTTAAAAGAAAAATCCAGTTTGAGGGCTCATGCCCACGGCCGTGACGGACTTCGCCAGCAGAATATAACAGCAGAGTCCACCACGGCGCCCCCTCAAAAGCCCCATACTTACCACTCTAGATCGTCCGTACGTGTCCCGCATGGAGGGCCGGCGCACATTCGCAGTACAGCGCATGACGCGTTGGCGTATCAGATGACGCGGCCGGAAGCTGGAAGTTATCAGAGAAGTCACATATACGCCAATATGGTACTACTAGAAACCTCAGCTCATCATATAAAAAACAAGTCCTCACACAGCTGTTCATGTACCAAAAAAAGTTCTGGGTTCTTGAATGCAGCAATACCAAAAACAATTGCAGGACTGATGTGTTTTTTCACTGTACGATACATTATATATACCCCAAAATGGTACTAATGAAAACTACCGCTCGCCACACAGCGAAACGGCCCTCATAAGCGGAGAAATAAAACAATTATGGCTTTGTAAAGTGGAGGTGAAAATCCCCAAAAATCATTCCGTCCTTCAGTAGTAAAGTCGGCCACATCCTTAAAGGGTTTAGAAATGGAATTTACCTACACTTTAGACCTACACTAGCTACACTAGCGTCTTTTCTTCCGTGTCTCGTCCATTAAAATTAGGGACAACACACGGGCAGCGCACGGACCCACATTATTCTATAAGGAGACACGGACTGCGAAAACTCATTGCATACACTATTCTGGGGCGATTTACGGATAAAACTTGCCCACCCATGTTAATGGACATAGAAAAGAAGAGTTCAGCACCAGGGTGCCATCTGTGTGCGGTCTGCTATGTAGAAAAGAATGGGGCTTCTTTCAGTTTTGTTTTGGGAACATGAAAAATGGATGGCGTACAGCAGAAAAGACAGACACGAACCGCATGCGGAGGCCACATGGAGCTTCACACAGATGATAATGCAGCGTCCGAGGAGTGGGCCCTCATCCTAGGAGACAGCGGGGTAGAGTTTTGGCCTTGTCACGGGGCCTACCATCTCCCACCCTGAGGGTAGCAAGGGGGCCCATTCAAGGAACCGCTGACAGGCTATTAAATAGAGGTGACCCAACTGTGGTTTACCTTCAGTCTTTGTCACGGGTGATGCCACTGTTCCGCCCTCTGTGGTGAATCCGTTGGACGGTGAAACAAATGGTCTACACACACATGAGAAATTGTGTAAAAGCAAAGCTGGGAATGGTCGGCAGTGCTATCTTTACATAGGCCGCCTGTCCACGGTCGTGATGGAATATTGCTTGTGATATTCCGCCACAGGGGAGCACTGAAAGGCCTCCGTGATGAGCCTATCTAATAGATAAGCTCATTGCGGAAAATCGCAGCATGTTGTGATTTTAATCCCACGAGCGGAGAATCGCTATGATGTCACTCGTGGACATCGGGCTGTGCTTTCCATAGTCAGCCTGTGGAAAGCGTATCATGCGAGGTCTGCGGGTGACTTATCGCCGTGGATCTCGCAATGACAGCTCGCCTGTGGACAGGTAGCTTTAATAATCCAACAGTAACAGTCCAACGTAATACAAAGACCAATACAGTTCACTGGTGCTGGCGCAATAGGTGGGGTGACAGGGAGGCAAATCTGGTACTATTGTATTATGTCTCCACCAGAATAATGGATGGAGACCTTAAGTGACAGCTAAGGGCTAGGTAACGCCCCCAAAGGTCCTAATTGGCTGGCTGCTGCAAGGTCATAGCAGCGTGGGGATTGAGTTATGGCTGGGATGGAGGGTTAGGGTTAGTTTCAGTGTACGGCTTACATTATTATCTGTAAATCCTTGCATGTGACAGTAACATGGAAGCATTTACAGCAAATAATGTAAGCCTTACACTGAAAGTAACCCTAACCCTCCATCCCAGAAACAAATCATCCCCCATGCTGTGAGCAGATTGCCGGCCATCTGACAGCATTCCACCTCATCCCCCCTTTGACCCGGTCGGCGCATCCACTGTCAAGCTGTTACCGGCGCCGTGCAGAGAGCGTCCCCTGATTCAGCCGCTACGAGCACCGCAGGATGACCCCCCCCACGCCCGCTGCAAAGCTCTTACCAGGGCCGCGGTCCTCCTTGTAGACAGGAGCAGCGCAGAACGATAAGGCCGGAGTGCTAAGCCAAGGTCTGAAGGCAGTACGGAGACCGCCAGGAACAAGCACTGAGCACCTGAGAGGCCGAGAACGGCAGTGGCAGCAGAGAAGGCTGAAGTAGTGAGCAGAGGATGCGAGACCGAACAGGGACCGGAGTGGTGAGTGCCAAGACCTAGCATTGTGGCAAATCACGAACAGGGGGCGTCACCTGGCTGTCAAACAGCCTTACCCTTGTCGACACCCACGACTTCCCGTGTCGACAAGATACACCAGTACCGGAAAATCTTAGGATGAATATTGGGCCCACAGTCCTCGGGATCCGCGTGACTCCACTCCCAGTAAATAACTTTTCTCTACTTCTGTGAACTCTCAATCAGTCGCCATACAGTACTAAAGGTGGCACTTAGCACACTTCTCCTATCCTGGAGAACACTAGGGAATTCTAGGGAACACCTGGATATAGTAGTTCCAGGGCAACTTCCATTGTACAGCTCAGCTTCTTCCATCATTCCACGCACAGAACATTCAGTGTCTGTGGGGGTCCAAGCAACTCCGGCTCCTGCCCGCTCTTCTGGCAAAACTCCTCACTCCTTGCAGAAGTAACTCTTCCCAAAAACTCCCACTCACTCACATTCTGTAGCACGGTCAGGTGACCACAAGCTCACGACATAAAACGATACATTTCCAGATAGAGACAGCTCATTTGCAGACATTAACCCTTTCATTCCTGCAAACAACAATACGTATTTTGCTGAATCATTCCACATTTGAAGACAATATACAGACTACATATAGCATGCACTTCTGAGGGGCCCCGTTGTTCCTGGCCACTACAATAACACCAGCGTTTTTTATTACGCAAGTGTGTGCCTAGCCTTACTCTCAAAAAGGTCATAAAGAAGATACCGCTTGTATAAATACTGCGCAGAAATAGATTATTTTTGATGTTCCTACTTTTTCTGATCGCCTTGTCTTTCTTATCACAGGGAAGGGGAAGGCTCCGTCATTGCTTATTTGTTGGCGACATTCCCAAGGGACAACCATACGTCTGAAGAAGTGCAGAGTGCAATTAATCAGGCCGTTATCAAGAATTCTAACAGGTTGGGAGAAATTGAGGTCGTTATCGGTATGGCAACCACTACAGGTAGGTAAATAGGATGCGCAGGGTGACATCATTACATGTCTGCCTCTCAGACCCCTACCCATCTCTAGTTGTGCCACCAACCGCAGCCCCATGTGCAAGTTGGCTGGGAGTGGTAGCCGTTATTGAAGTCAAGCAGGCTTTGTTATGCGGTTTCTGTTACTCCAATAGAAGTTAATGGAGTTACACAAATAGCATAGTACAGCAAACTATGCTGTTTCCCCACCCTTGAGTTAGGCTAACTTCACACAAGCCAGTGCGATGTGTAATCCTGCCCCCATATCGCGCTCCCCACCATGTGAAATCCTCAGGGATGTGAGGGATTTTAATAGCACAACAGCCTTGCATCCGTTTACAGATGCAGGGATCCCGGCGCAGCTGTCACTGCCGCAGTAGAGGATCACAGAGTTCCTCCCATTGCTTTCAATGAGGCCGGCGATGCCGCCACCTGCTCCATTGGAAACAATGGTCGCTGCGAGGCGAGAGCACGCAGGAAGATGGAATGTGCCGCGATTTGTTTCCCGCATCGCATTGCAGTGCTATGCAGGAGAACATCGCTCATGTGTATGACCCCACCCAAAAGAATGGGGTCCATATTTGTGCGAGATTTATGCGTCTCGCAATGCACTTAGGCCGCTTTCACACAGCCGTGAAAAACGGGATTTCTGCGATGTGAGACGCCTAAATCTCAGGCAGATATGAACCTCATTCTTTTGAATGTGAAATGGTGGCATGTCCTGTCTTTAGGCGTCCCCTCGGAACTCCGCACCTATCGCTTTCAGTGGGGGCAGAAAATTAAGCGCAGTGCGTGCGACGTGCATGCAAGAGTGCGATGCGAAATTTCCAATTGAAAGTCGCGCCAGAGAATCACAACTGTACTGGAGTGATAGGAGGCGTTTTTGTGTCAAGTTTCATGACATCGCGCTCGTGACCGCCCGATGTGGATGTGAGGCCTCCCATCGCTTCTGGGAAGTTGTGATCATCCGGCGAGCTTTCCTGCACCATTGAGAGCAATAAGTGATGCGTTCTGAGGGCACTGCGATGCAGAACAAAAAAATTCCTGCATGTGACCCACTTGTCACGATTTTCACGTCCGTGTGAAAGTCGCCTGAGGTTGCACTTGCAAAGCTGAAATATTTTTGCGCTTGCGATGCGTTCTGTGAGAAAAATGCATTGTGTTCCTTCATTATTCCCTATGGGAGCCCCAAAAAATCGCATCATGCCTGCATGATATTTGCGTGTACATGCGAGTGCGATCTGATTTTTATTTTTTTTGCTCCCATAGAGAAGAATGGGCGATTCTTAAACAAAATCACCCACAAACAGGACGGCTGCGATACGTGAATAGACCTATACAATACAATGGGCTCTTCTCCCATGCGATACCAACGCACAGAAATCGTGTAAATGCGCCATTACGGCCCCCTTCACACGGGCGTATTTAAATGCACAATACACAGAGTATAGAACCCATTTATTACAGCGGGTCCGTTCATACGCACATAGCTTTCTTGTGCATTTCGGTTGTGTAAAAAAAACGCAGCGTGCTCTATTTTCCCGCGTATTTGTGCATCCAAAATCTCTATAGAAGTCAATGGAGGGGGGGGGGGGCACAAATGTGCGCAAAATACTCCAGGAGAAACGTAAAACACTGCGTAATTGCGCAGGAAAAAGAACACATCTGGAACCATTTCAATTGGTGCGTCTGGCCAAGGAACCTGCCTTGTGGGTGCGAAAAGTACAGTAAAATACACTGATGCAAGCAAAAAAGCGTAGTTCATCCTGCAATTACTCAGCGCACGCAGATACACGTACGTTCGTGTGAAGGGGCCTCAGGCTGTGTGATGGAGGTCAGTGATGAACGGATCATTGCACCTGTGATTTCACTGCGGTTACATCTGTGTACAATGTGCTTTTGAGATAAAACCGTACGATTTGCGTCACATTTACATCCGTTATTCTCAGACTTTTTAGGACAGATTCAGATGAGTGTAAAAACACTTGCGGCACGGAGCGTAGTTGCGTCTGAGCGAGGTGAATGTCTTCCCCTTCGCTGGCTTTTCAAACTCCACGCCAAAGCAGGAAGACCGGAGCCGCCCCATCTTTCCCGCAGGAGGTATTCCCTACGGGCGGGTCCTATCCGTTCTCGGACGTACAAGAAAAAAGCTGGTGAAAACCAAACCACTGAAATCCTATTGGAATCAGTGGTTTGATTTGTCCTGTTATGCAGTTGTCATTATTATCACAGCCGCATAACGGGAGAAAACCAGGTGCGTCTGAATGACGGTAATATCGCTGTCACCCATGTGATAGATAGAGGCCTTATACAGATTAGACAGTATAAATAAGCAGAGCTGCAGTATAAAGCATGGAGGAAGAGCAGATCAGTGGCCTCAAACTTTAATGAGACAGGAAGTGAATCTCACAATGTAATAGAGAATTCAGCTGAACTAAAATCATAGCTGTATGCTAATAGACATAAAGGGGCTAAAATATAGCCTATCATCTAGGTGCCCCCATCATAAAGGATGGTGTAGTGCCTGGTAAAGGATAGGTGCCCCCATCATGCAGGATGGCGCAGTACCCAGTGAGGTCCAGGTGCCCCCATCATACAGGATGGCGCAGTACCCAGTAAAGTCCAGGCACCCCCATCATACAGTGTGGTGCAGTACCCAGTAAAGTCCAGGCGCCCCCAGCATACAGGATGGCGCAGTACCCAGTAAAGTCCAGGCGCCCCCATCATACAGGATGGCACAGTACCCAGTAAAGTCCAGGCGCCCCCATCATACAGGATGGCACAGTACCCAGTAAAGTCCAGGTGCCCCATCATACAGGATGGCGCAGTACCCAGTAAAGTCCAGGTGCCTCCATCATATAGGATGGCGTAGTACCTGTGAGAGGCCCGGTGCCCCCATCATACAGGATGGCGCAGTACCCAGTAAAGTCCAGGTGCCTCCATCATATAGGATGGCGCAGTACCCAGTAAAGTCCAGGTGCCTCCATCATATAATAATAA
This sequence comes from Eleutherodactylus coqui, assembly GCF_035609145.1. NCBI lineage: Eukaryota > Metazoa > Chordata > Amphibia > Anura > Eleutherodactylidae > Eleutherodactylus > Eleutherodactylus coqui. Next base: position 310,547,462 of record NC_089839.1, read on the forward strand.
TCTTTATTTGTATAGCGCCAACTTATTCCGCAGCGTAGTACCTGTGAGAGGCCCGATGCCCCCATCATACAGGATGGCGCAGTACCTGTGAGAGACCCGGTGCCCCCATCATACAGGATGGCGCAGTACCCAGTAAAGTCCAGGTGCCTCCATCATATAGGATGGCGCAGTACCCAGTAAAGTCCAGGTGCCTCCATCATATAGGATGGCGTAGTACCTGTGAGAGGCCCGGTGCCCCCATCATACAGGATGGCGCAGTGCCTGTGAGAGGCCCGGTGCCCCCATCATACAGGATGGCGCAGTACCCAGTAAAGGACCTTGTTGTTTCTAAGTTCATTAGAACAATGTAGCGCTGTCCCTTTTCTTCTGGATGTTATATCTGCTTTCCTTAATACTGTCACTCTTTCCTTGCAGCTCCACCTACTACAACTACACAGCCAGCTGATAAACCCGGGCGCAAAGCTTTCCACCCTTATCCATATTGTCCAAGAATGCCAGCCAGATCTATAAGACCAATTGACAGCTCGGAGGCCAATACAACTAGTAGCCCCAGTACCTCCAGAACGGAGAATGTGCGGAGCACACCCAGCATGGCAAGCGATGGTACGCCAGCCGCAGTGACCAACCCGCCGACTGGAAATGGTGATTCTACATCTTCTCTTATACAGGGGTAGACATGTAGCGAAGTGACCCTGCGCCCCTCAGTGTGGGAGGGAAACTGGAAATAGAAATTCCCCCATTGTCTTATTTTATTCAGTTTTCGCAGCGTTCAGCAGATTAAATGCAGTGATATTATTGTTCGCGGGGCGGCACGATTCCAGCAATACCAAATTCATGCAGTTTTTTTTGTTTTGCTATGTTTCTACACTAAAACCATTTTTTTTAAAGATTTGTTTTTGTGTGGCCGCATTCCGAGAGCCAAACATCTTTATTTTGCTCTCTATGGGGGTTATTTCTTCCAGGATGAGCTCTAGTCTTCATTTATCCCATTTTTGGGAAGATAGAACATTTTGATCACTTTTTATTCCGTTTTTTCCAGAGGCGAGTTTAACAAAATCTGAAATTCTGGCAACATTTTTATATTGATTTTTTTACATTGTTCCCCATGCGGTATGAATCAGCCATTGTAGATGGCAGAGCCGGAGGCCATCTTTAAGCCTCTGGATGCTATAGCAGCCCATCGGCTATATGTAATCAGGCTTTCACATGTCGTGGTCACATGTCACAGTTGTTCTCTGGCTTTGGGCATCGGTACGGGCACCGTTATGGTTAGGGCTGTCGGGTGATGCCATATGCTCGGGGCTTCTATATGAATGACCGTTACGACTTGGGTCATTTATACACACTGCTTTGGCTGAGGATGATGTATCAGAGCAACCACGGCTGAATGAATGTGTGGACATGGTGACTGACACTTATTGACTGGGGATGTGGATAACATCAGCACAGTCACTAGCTGGGGAGCAGCTATTTTACCACTGAATTAAAAGGGTTAACAAGGTCTAATAGCACCCAAGTAGATTGCTTATTAGCGCTCATTGTTAGCCATATCTGCAGTTTCCCCCCTCAATAGACTTTCAAGAGTTGTAAGTGAGATGTATTAGTGTCCACAGACAGAGGGAGAGGGCTGCAGTGCTTCTATTGTATGCGACTGTTTAAAGGGGTTGTCCAGTTATAAACAATTGATGGCCTATGCAAAAGATAGATCATCAATATTAGATCAGTGTTGGTACGCCGCCCAGGATCAGCACCAATCAGCTATTCAACAGGCCAGAGCGCTTGTGGACTGAGCTGATTTCTGCAGGAAGCAGATATCTCCGTTCCCGCTGCAATGGCCAGGCTTGGTATTACAGTTAAACTTCCCATTGAAGTGAAATGGCCAGTTATACCAAGCCTGGGCACTGCAATGGGAACGATGTTGTCTGCTTCCTACAGAAATCAGCTTAGTGCATGGTGATCACCGATAGACTCAAGCAGTGGACTGCAACTGATCTACTATTAATGGTTTGTCCTAAACGTAGGTCATCAATAGTCTACAACTGGACAACTCCTTTAAACAATCATGTAAAGTAGATGCACTGTGGCTTGCTCCCTCTGTCTGTGGACACTCATGGACATCTCACAGCTCTTCAAGGTCCAACGAGGGGTAACATGACAGATGTGACTAATATAATTTGCATTAGTTTTTTCAATCCACTTGGCTGCTATCGAAACATTATTTATTGGAACCCGGATATCTCCTTTAATTACCACAATGATAGCTGCTCCCCATTCCCAGAGGATCAGTCACCACAGACCTATATTCATTTCAGCTTGGTGAACAGCTGATCAGTGGGGGTCTGAGCAGCAGACCCTCACTGATGTCTAATCGGCCATTATTACAGCCCCATTAATAAGTAGTCCTGTTTGAATCCAAGCAAATGTTGGCATATTTAACCCTAAACTAAAGCTGTCCCTACACTTTAGATGCTGTAGCTATCGGACAGCAATTCCTCCTGACTCCCTCCATACACGTTCACACTGCGTTCGTCCAAGGATGCATGTATGCTCAGTGGGCAGAGAGAAGTAAACTATAGATAGAAACTTCTGGAGGCAGCTTATCTCCCCTATATACCAAATCTTCTCTCCTGATACCTGTCATCAGGGTGGGGTCAGAACACCCCCAATCTCATTGGATGGTCAGCCCATCGCAACAAAATTGGTGGGTGTAGCCAAAATGCATCTCATGTGCCTGGGTGCCTTAATGCTGGAATTTCCTGAAGCATTGTTGTCTGTTAAACTGTGTTTTTTTAGTTTCACTGGACTCTATACTGTGTTTCTATATTCTACTTATATATACTCCTTATTGTGGTCCTGAGCTGTAATCACTAACACTTGTTTTGGAACCTGGTATTTCCTCTATGGAGTTCTGGTACTGACTTCTAACAACGGTTCTATCTCAGTAATGGTACTGCCCTTTATCTGTCATCTGGACCTCATATGTCTCTTGGTTTGGACTCCGGTTCCCTCCTGGACTTCTGGTTTCTTATGCTGACTGGCTCACACTGCTGCCTACATCTATTGATTCATAATCTGGTTCTTCCCTGGTTTCATCTGCTCCTGATTCTCCTGGTATTGACTCTTCACTTTCTGGTTTGGCTCCTGCTTTTGACTACAGGCTACATCTGGGTCTGGTATCATTCGTCTACAGTTCCTGTCCTGCTACTTCAGTTCTTCTCATGTCTGCCACCATTCGGAGACTCCTCTGAGGACTGTGACTTGGGAATCCTCTAACAGAAGAGATTGAATGTGAAGACCGAAGGATTCCTTAGACTCCTGACCTCAGTTTAGTCTGGTGATGGTTAATCTCATCATGGTAGAGGGTCTGAGGTGTGCTAATCAGTCACAATGGCACTTACTAACCCCAAATATTCTGAAGGCAAAACCATATAACTGCCTTTACATAAAGGAGACTAGAAGTAGCTTTCTTGGAACTAACAAACTAAAATGCTACCATCAACACAAATCCCAAATAGATCTGCAACAACATCTTCTACTTTCATTAAGTCCAATAAACATAACCATACAGTTCTTCTGTGCATCGAGAAGGTGCGGTAGAGTCTGGTAACAAATGCTGGCTAACAGTGTAGCAGTCAGCATATGTATAGTCTTCTACACATAGGTGTAGTTTAATACAATTTATCTTCCAACTAATGTGGCTGCCAGCACAGGTTCAGCAATGATTTCTAGGTCTGAAATAATTACATAGTCCAGATCAGGAGACACTCGGAAAACTGGAGTGAACTCAGGTTCGCCTTTAAATAGCGTATCCTAAGCTGATCCAAATGTGCGATTGCAGCATCCGAGAAGCGGGCCCTCAGCCTAGGAGACAGCGGGGTAGAGTTTGGGCCTTGTCACGGGGATCTATCATCTGCCACCATGAGGGTAGCTCAGGACCCATTCACGTCGCTGAGGGGAAGCCTACAAACACTGAACCAACAGTGCAATTTACCTGGGCTTTGGGTTGTCACGGATGACGCCACTGTTCCTTCCTCTGTGGTGAATCTGGGCGATGAAAGAACTGGTCCACACTCACGGAGTAGTTTGAAATAATAAGGCCGGGAACGGTTGGTAGTGCCACTTTACTTAAATAAACTTATTTACAGGCCAAACAAGCAAACAATCCAAGCCAGCAGGATATTCAGTACGACTTCACAAGGTGGCGCAACAGGGAGGGAAATCATGGGTACACCAAGTAGTCTACAGTCTCAGTTATCTCTATGGCTTCGGGCCCGGCACAACTTCTCTTCTCTCTCCATAGCTGCCATAACAGGCTCTGCAGCCACTACCAAGTCTGGAGGAGTATCAGGAATAAGTGGCTCTCAGAGTCCTGGTATGGTTACAGGATCTACAAATGGTGGTTCCATCAGTGGTTCAAATGGAAGCCTGAAGACCACAGCAGGTAAAGGGGGCCCTTCTGTATCTGGAGTGACCATCCCAACTACTAAAAATGGTGATTCTACATCTTCTGTTGTTTCATTATATGTGATCGTTAAAGGGCTTATCCAAGTTGTAAGATCTCGGGATCACCCCTTCCCCATGCAGTAAAATAACAATCAATTGCTGAGCTCTGTTATTGGCTGCAGCCCCTGTGACATCCTATAAATCAGGTGGGACAATAGTTGTAAACAGAGACCGAAGCGTAGGCCGGAGCACTGGCGCAGGACACAGCAGAAAGGGAAGAGGTGAGGACATCCCTCTCTCTATTTGTTATTTTACTGCATGGGGAAGGGGTTGTCCCGAGAGCTTACAACTCAGACGACCCCTTTAATCACTGTTTAGGCTGTGCTAGTAGGTTAGAAACAGGCTAACTGAAGCTGGGTCCAGCCATCCTTGCACGTTTCTCCTGTGTCAGTGGCCGTATGGGTACTAGAGAGGGTTCATGCGTGGATGCTACCTAGCCATGAACATTGATATGGGTACCATTATAATTGAAGCTGTTGTGTGATGCCCTATGCTCAAATGCCTTGGGCTCCTTTATGGATGACCGTTATGACTTGAGTAATCTACGCACAGTGCTTTGCCGAGGATAATGTATGAGAGTTACTATGGCTGATGTTAATGTGTGGACATTGGGGAGGAGATATTATCATGGGAGGATCTAAAGGGGTACAGGGTTATCCTTGTCCTAATAGTGTTTGGATAGCATCCAAGTAGATTCAAAAAAACTGACGAGTGTACATTGTTAGCAGCATCTGCAGGGTTGCTCTCGAAAGACTTATGAGTTATGAGATGTCCATCAGGCCACAGTGCATCTACTGTACATGACTGTTTAAAGGAGCTGTTCAGTTGTAGTCTATTGATGGTCTATTCTTAGGACAGGCCATAAGTTGTAAATCAATGGCGGTGTGTTGCACAGGTCTCCCACTGATCAGCTGGTCTCCAGGCTGAGGCGCTAACGCCATCAATAGTAGATGAGTGGGATCCGCCGCACAGGATCCACACTAATCATGTATTGAACAGGCCAGTGCACTTCTCCAATGAGCTGATTTGTGCAGGAAGCAGACCTCTCTGTTCCCACTGCCATGGCCAGGCTCCGATTTACAGGCAAAGTTCCAACTGAAGTGAATGGCATGTGATACCAAGCCAGGCCACTGGGCTGGGAATGAAGCATAGTGCATGTGTGCAGGGGCCTGGCGACTACCTGATTGGTAGTGGACCCAGGCAGCTGAGAACAAAAGGATCAGACATGGTGTAATTCAACCATGGCCAACTCTTTTTTTCCTAATAGCTGCCTTTATGGGAGAGTGAGAACACTCCCATTCACATTGGATGCCTATCCGCCATACAAATTGGTGGGTTCAGCTGAGATTTATTTCATGTGCCGGGTTATCCTAACGCTAGGCTTTGCTGAGGCATTGTTGTCTGTTGCTTGGTGTTTCGCATGTACACTCCGTATTGTGTTTCTGAGTTACTAACACTTTTGTTTTGGGTCGTGCTATTTCCTATATGATTTTCTATTACTGACTTCTAACAACTCTCAGTTCTAACCTTGTGATGGAACTGCTCTTTATCATTGATCTGTCTCCTGGATTGGAGTCTGGTTCTATCCTAGGTCTCTAGTTTCTCATCCTGATTGGTTCTTGCTCCCGGCTACATCCATTACTTCATAATCTGCTTCTTCCCTGGTTTCATCTGTTTCTGATTCATCTCCTGGTTTTGACTCCCAACTCCGGATGCCGGTTTGGCTCCTGCTCCTGACTACGGGCTACATCTCCTGGTTCTGGGATCATCTTACTCCAGTTCTTCTGGTGCTTCACGTCTGCCACCATTCGGACACGACTTTGAGGACTGTGATCTAGGAATCCTCTTACAGAAAGAGATTAAATCTGAAGACCAAAGTATTCCTAGGACTCCTGACCTCAGTTTAGTCTGGTCATGTCAATCTGATCATGGTAGAGGGTCTAAGGTGTTCTAATACATCACAATGGCGCTAGCTAACCCCAAATCTTCAAAAGGCATAACCATAGAATTGCCTGCCTTGCCATAAAGGGATATAGAAGGAACTTACTTGGAAGTAACAAGCTAAAATACTACCATCAACACAAATTTCTGAAAGTGCTGCAACAACGTCTTCAATTCTCATTAAGTCCAGAAAACAAGCTTACAATTCTTCTGTACATCAATAAGATGCAGTAGAGTCTGGAAACAAATGCTGGCTAACAGTGTACAAAGCAGCATATGCATAGTCTTCTGCAAATAGATGTAGTTTTATTCAATTTTATCTCATGTGTCTTCTTCAGATCTCCCAACTAATGTGGCTGCCAGCACAGGTTCAGGAATGATTTCTAGGTCTGAAATAACGACCTTATCCATCTCAGGAGACACTCAGAAACCTGGAATGAGCACAGGATCGCCTCCTAATAGCGCGTCCTCAACTGGTGCTAATGTGCGATTAAGCACTCAATCTGGGGCAACTGCTGCTTCAGGGCGTGATGGGACAACAGCATCTTCAAACGCTGCTTCTACTAATCCAAGTGTAAGCTTAAAAACATCAAGAACCAGTGGTCCTTCACCACCTGGACAGACAATTGGATCTTCAAATGGTGTGTCTACTGCTCCGAGTGTAAGCTTAAAAGCTGGAACAAGTGGTCTTCCAGAAACAGGAATGACTAGTGGGTCTCCAATACCCGGACAGACAACGGCATCTTCAAGTGGTATGTCTACTTTTCCAACTGTAAGCTTAAAAACTCCTCCTGGGGTAAGTGGTCTTCCAGGATCAGGAGTTACAACTAGAACTTTAGTATCTGGAGAGGTAACAAGATCTACAAATGTTGGTACCACCATTGGTGCAAATAGAAGCTCGAAACGCACAGCTGGTGCAGTGAGTCCTTCTGTTCCTGGAGTGCCCATCCCAACTACTAGAAATGGTGATCCTACTTTTTTTTTTAATTATTATTTCACGGCACACATATAGCAAAGTTTAACTTGACTGTTAACATGTTAAAATAACTTTCTGTGATACAATTTATTGTATTTTCAATAGTGTTGCATTGAATATTGTTGTCTTAAGGTAACAATAGACTTTCAAAGGGTTAAGATACAATAACTTGTCTCAGGACATTATTACAGTCAAGTTAGCCCTTGCTAAATCTGTATGCAATGCTTATTGGTACGGCTGTGCTGAGAGCCTGAAAATGGACTGAGGCTAGTAATATTGTGGTCCAGTCTGAAACCACTGGACAAGTTATTATCTGAGCATTTTGCAGATGGTGTTTCAAGTGACCTTGCAACGACTGGAGGACCAGGGTTAAGTTCAGGGGTTTCAGCTGTCACAAAAAGGTCTGCAGCCACTTCCAAGTCTGGAGGAGTATCAGGAATAAGTGTCAAAGACCTGGTATGGTTACAGGATCTACAAATCGTGGTTCCACCACTGGTCCAAATAAAAGCCCTAAAAGCACAGAGGATGTAGTGGACCCTTCTGTGTCTGGAGTGACGATCCCAACTACTAAAAATGGGGATTCTACATTGTATTTTATTCCGTTATAAGTGATCATTAATCTTTGTTATGGCCATGCTAAGAGGTTAATAACAAGCTAATTAGCAGCTAAGTAAAACCATCCTCGCAAGGGCGTTATTCCTACAGATTCTCACCGGGTGACAGGAATCTGATTGATAAGTTTTCAGTGTTCATGCTTGCAGTGTCTGAATGACAATTGATAATTTGTTCACTTATCGTTCGTCATTCAATTTCTGCTGTCATAAAAACTGAACAACCATCATCCCAGGTAAACAGGTAGTCCTTCATCCATGCCTGTTTACTGTGAGTGGTGCGGGCGGCTGGTGCGATCTCCAGCCCATTCTGCCTCAATTCACTGAGCAATCATCGCTTCTGTGTGAATACACAGGAATGACTACCACTGAGATGACTGTTGGGCACTTCTGTGCCTGACAATTGTCCCATGTAAAAGGACCCTTATTCTGTGATTTGGTGGTTTTTGTGGACCTTCTCTGTGTTCTTACATTCATATTCATTGGTTCATAATCTGGTTCCTCTTTGGTTTCATCCATTCGTGATTCATCTTCTGGTTTTGACTCCTTGCTTCTGATCCAGAACTATCTTTTGGGACACTGTATATACTCCGGGAGTATTATTGCCTGCTTCTAAAGCTGGTTATATTCTGGTAATGGTATTATACTTGACCTCTGATCTAAACCTCTAATGTCTCCTGGTTTGGACTCTGTTTCCCTCTTGGATTTTCAGTTTTCGATGCTGACTAGTTCACACTCCTGGCTACAGCCATTGGTTTGTAATCTGGTTCTACCCCGATTTCATCTGTTCTTGATTCATCTTCTGGTTTTGACTTCGAACTTCTGATGCTAGTTTGGCTCCTGGTCCTCACTACAGGCTACATCTCCTGGTTCTGGGTCTGTTATCATCTTACTCCAGAACAACTAATGGACTTTCATTACCTAGACAGAGAACAGTTTCTTCAAGTGGTGTGACTACTCATCCAAGTGTAGGCTCAGAAACCTCCTTTAGAGCAAGTTTTCCTTCACTACCGGAACAGACAACTGGGATCTTCAAGTGATGTGTCTAATCCAAGTGTAAGCTTAGTAACCCCATCAAGAGTCAGTGGCCATTCAGTACCTGGACAGACAACAGGATCTTCAAGTAGCGTTTCTTCTGTTCAAAGTGTAAGGTTGAGTCCTTCTGTACCGGGAGTGACCATCCCAACTACTAGAAATGGTGATTCTACATCTTCTCTTATTCCACGGTAGACATGTAGCAACATGTAACATATTATTGTAAAATGACTCTCTGTGCCGCAGTTTATTTGTACTTTCTATAGTTTTGCACTGGTTTTTGGTGTTTTACGATAACGATATATTTTCAAAAACTTAGCATATAATAGCTTCACACAAAAAGTTATCACAGTCAGTTGACCTTTGCTACATCTGTATGTGATCATTAAGAATTATTGTTATGCTACACGAAGAGCCTTAAAGCAGGCTGAGGCGAATTGTACCGGGGTCTATACTGAAACAACTAAAGAAATTATCTGACCATTTTGCAGGTGGCGTTTCAAGTGACAATGCAACAACTAGAGGTGCGGGGTCGAATTCGAAAGCTTCAGCTGCCATAACAGGCTCTGCAACCACTTCCAAATCTGGAGGAGTATCAGGAATAAGTGGCTCTCAGAGTCCTGGTATGGTTACAGGCAGAGGCGTAACTTGAAGTTGTTGGGCCCCAGTGCAAAATCTGGAACTGGGCCCCCAACTATAAGGCAGTATTATTGTATCTTGTCACCACCGGAAGCTAGGGGTTTGACAGGGCTTGCATGGAGGAACGCCCCTAGCTCCTGATTGATGGAAGAGCGGAAGGTCATAGAAGGTCTTAGGATGCCTTTTTCCTAGCCCTGTTACTGTCCTTCCCGACCTCTGTCCCCCAGCGCTGTATGGACTCCTTGCTGTAGTCCTCCTACTAATGCAGTACTCTACGGCCACGGCGGTCAGCAGCACTGACATGGATTGCCGGATCTCTGCCACTGCATCAGGCGCCCCACCGCCGCTCAACAGCTCTCACATGTTGCAGCCGGTGGCTGTTTCTGGTGGCTTCTCCCCCACACCATCAGGAGCAGGACGGGTGACAGCGGGACATGGGGTGGGACACTACAGCCGGTGCGGACACTCCCGATGCCACACCGCTGCTCCCTCAGGGTCCGCCGCGACTTCCCTGGTGGAACAGCACCTTCTTATCTGGCAGCGACACCGGCTTCCCTGAAGGCTTCCCCGCACTGGCATCACATGTGGGACCACAGCGCACCGGTGGACAGTGAGGGAGCCGCGGCGCGGCATGGGCCACTCTTACTGCACTCTGAAGCTGCTGTCACAGCCTCCGGATAAGAAGAAGCCACTCTTAGGGTGACTACCCACTACAGTTTTTTTTCACTGTGAAATTTGCAGCGTTTTTTTTCTGCAGGGGTCTATGGGACTTGTAATGTTAAAATCGTGATCGCGCAAAATCGCAATTTACCGCAAAATCGTGATTTTGCGAAATCACGATTTTAACATTACAAGTTCCATAGACCCCTGCAGAAAAAAAAAACGCTGCGAATTTGGCAGTGAAAAAAAAACTGTAGTGGGTAGTTACCCTTAGTGAGCAGTGGGAGGCAGCCCTGAAGCCAGTGACAAACTAGGGGCGTGCCCAGGCTGCCAAGCAGCCTGTATCTTGTCACCACCCACACTTCCAGTGGTAACAAGCTACAATAATACCCTATAAAGCTTCATTGATAGTATTGGCTTGCAATATGGGGAAGACTTTATGGGCCCCCTGGGGCTGCTGGGCCCAGGTGTGACCGCACCCCCTGTACACCCTATACGTACGCCCATGGTTACAGGATCTACAAATGGTGGTTCCATCAGTAGTTCAAATACAAGCCTGAAGACCACAGCAGGTACAGGGGGCCTTTCTGTATATGGAGTGACCATCCCAACTGCTAAAAATGGTGATTCTACATCTTCTCATATTCTATAATATGTAATCATTAATGATTATTGTTATGGCTGTGTAAGAGGGTACAAACTCTGGAGTGACAATCCCATCAACTAAAAATGTTGATTATTGTTAAAAGGATGTTCCGGGACATTTTTATTTTTTCCATCGATGATCAACAGGTTATCTATAGATGATCGGGTTGAGACCCGCTGCTCAAATCAACTGATTCCCTTGGCATGGTCACTGTGCCCAGTGCAGCAAGTGCTGACCTAACGCAGTGGCCTGGGTTGGAATTGAGGGTGCTGCTCCCAGGGAATTCACAGTGTTGATTATCAATAGGAAAAGTAAAAAAGACCTAGAATACCCCTTTAAGGCTGAACCAAGGGGCTAAAAACAGGCTAACAGCTCTACCCATCTTTGCCACCCTTCATGAAGGCTTTAACCTAGGAAACCTCTAACAGAAAGAGATTAAATGTGAAGACTAAAGGATTCCACAGACTCTGGACCTCAGTTCAGCCAGGCCATGGTCAGTCTGGTCATGGAATAGGGTCTATTCAGTCATCATAATGACATTACTAAAGGTACAACCAAATGACTGCCTTTCCATAGAGGTAAACGGAAAGCTTTTGTTGAACTAACGAGCTAAAATGGTAACAGCAAGACAAATGTCTATTAGATCTGCAACAATGTATTCAATTCTCTTTATCTGTTGAAAACTTAAGGATGCTCTTCTTCTGTAAATTGCTCCGCTGCAGTAGAGCCTCTTAACAAATGCTGGATGACAGTGAACAGAGCGCTATATGTACAGTCTTCTGCATGTAGACCAGGTCTATATACACAGGATGACTGCAAGCCACCCCCGCGAATGAATTATTGCTCGTCGTTCCGTTGCTGCCGGCATTTACCCTGAAGGATTATCGTTCAGATTCCCGCAATCCAGCGAGATTGTGAATGATGATTGGCCCGTGTAAAACAGCCCCTTGTTGAATTTAACTGTAACTCATGTGTCTTCTTCAGATCTCTCAAGTAAAAGCCAGTTTGTTACCAAGAATGCAACGACTCAGCCAAAGCCAAGTGGCCAACAAAGTACAAAGGATTCAGCATTGACGGGCATGAGTGCAGAGATCCCTCCATCAACTACAGCAGCAACACCAACTACAAAGATAACTTCTAGAACTATGAAATTCATAGTTGGAAATCTAAAGTACGATGAAATAAACAAAGAAGACGTCAAAAAATCTTGTGAAAAGAGGGCAAGTATCAGAAAACTCCAACTGCAGGGACAATTCTCAAATATTATTATATTAGGGGTCTCCTTTTTATGTAGCTAAGTAAAGTGAATGTGCGCACAACCAGTAGGGGGCAGAGAGCTAACTGAGGAGAGGTTTATTATTGACCTCAATGGTAGCTGTACGGATGTCTATGCAGTGAGCTCCCCCTACAGGGGGCTGCAGGCAGCCAGAATTCATACCCTAGTATAGAAAAGCAGACTTGGAACTCTAAATCACAAAAATGGAGCTCCAGCCCCTGTAAAAACATAAGATGAATTTACTCAGGATGGAATTAGGAGTGAAATACAAAATGCTACCGTGTTTCACGATTATAGGCTCTACCCTGATAATAAGACCTACCCTGTGAAGCTGGGGCAAAAGGGGGTATTGAAATATAAGTCCTCCCCCAGAAATAATCCCTAGCTAGACTACATGTAAAAAAAAACAATGCTCACCTAGCAGCCGGCATTTGAGTCATTCGCGATGGCATGTAGCGCTGCTGCAGGCTTCCATGTCCTCCTTCATGCTGACAGAGCAGTTCTTTCTGGTAGCGGGGCTTGAATACCCCGCCTCCAGCAAGCTCCTGTTTTGATTGGTTAATCGAGCGCCGCATCAGCCAATAAAAGCCAGCGCTGGATTAACCAATCACAGCCATTCAATTATGTTAGCCAATGAATGGCTGTGATCGGTTAATCGAGCACCAGCTCACATTGGCGGACGTGGTGCTCGATTAACCAATCAGAGCATTAGCTTGCTAGAGGCTGGGTATTCAAGCCACACTACCAGCAAGAACTGCTCTCTTGGCGTGAAGGAGGTCACAGCAGCCTGCAGCAGCGCCGCAGGCCATTGTCAGGGACCAGAATGCCGGCTGCTAGGTGAGTATTATTAGACACCCCCCAAAAATAGGATACTGTGCCTCTTTTGCGGCAAAAAATTAAATAAGACAGGGTCTTATCTTCTTGGAAATACAGCATTTATAGCCCGAGGCTCCAAATTAGAGGTTTATGCCCTCTTTGATATCGCTTGAGCTTTTGCAGGTGACAATTAGATTTGTATAAAACTGATCTTTCAATTTTTAAAAATTGATGAACTATCCATCAGGACGCTACCTGGGACCCCGGACAATCAGCTGTTGGGATATGGAGCAGGAAGCAGAGAGCGTTGTAAATTCTGCAGTGGCCCAGCATGGTATTACAGGAATAGTTCCTATTAAAGCAAATAAAAGAGAGCCTGCAATACCATTTCAGGCCACTACACAATGTACGGCGCTATCTGTTTCCTGGTTTTTATGAGAGAACAGCTGATTACCTAGGGTTATAGGCAGCGCACCCACGTCAGTCAGGTATTGATGACCTAGCCGGTGGATAGCTGCAAAACCTCTATAAGTATGTAAAAAGTTCATAGACCTCATGGGGCCTAAAAAGCAATGCTGCTGGGTTTCCCACGAGTGTGTGCAGAGTAACAGAGTTACAAGCAGGCTCTTATGTGTGGTGGGGGGTATTTCCTTCTGTTCATCCAGGGTTTGCTAGTTCATGAATATTACAGAATAGATTGAACTCCGACACTTACTTGTTGCTTTTGTTTTTGCAGCTTGATTCTGTCTTTAAAATCTTTTCTAACTTCCAAGAAGCAACAGTTGAAGACATGCGGTAGGTTTACAAACTCTGCTTGAAAGTATTAAAAAGGGTTCTCTGGGACTCTCACTATTGATGAGCTGCCCCCAGGGTAGGTCATCAATCGTTGCCTAGTATAGCACTGCATGCAATGGAAGCTGCAGCCTTATAACCAACCTGGGCCGCTGCAGCCTGGACAGAGATATCTGCTTCCAGTGCTCTCTGCATTGGCAGTGGGCTGGGTGAACAGCTAATCCTAATAGCGAACCCCCATCGATCACTTATTGATGACCTATCCTGAGGGCAGCTCATCATTAGTAAAGTGCTGGACATCCCCTTCAATATAAAACAAGACAATGTTTAACCCCTTAGTGACACGGCCTATTTTGGCGTTAAGGACCAAACGATTTTTGGTATTTTTTCATCTCCATTTTTCAAAAACCATAACTTTTTTATTTTTCCGTCGACACGGCCGTATAAGGGCTTGTTTTTTGCGTGGCGAACTGTAGTTTTTATTGGTACCATTTTAGGGTACATAGACTATATTGTAAAACTTTTATTATATTTTTTATGATCGTAGGGAGAGAAAACTTTTCACTGAGGCAGAAAATTGTCTGTAAATTAGTTAGTAGAAGCCCTTCAGTTACAAACACCTAAAATAATCTTTTATTGATACTAGTTAAAATCTTGGGCTGACAAAGACAGACTCACAAAAAACACATCAAAATACTTCCAACTCAACACCATGTTATAGGCAGTAGGCGGTACTGATTGTCACCATAGCCGATTGAGGGTGATAGTGTCTGATTTGTCACAGTTGTCCAATCATGCCAATTGGCAAGCACAGAATAATTGATGGACTGCAACCTCCAATCAATCAAGTAACCTGTTGAGTGGAGAATATGAACAAAAATGGATCCCTGTTTTCTGTTTTGGTAGTAAATAATAATTTGTATCAATATATATTTATGGTTCCAATATCAGAAAATTCTGATTTAAAAATCATGTGGGTTCGGTTCGACGCGTTTGTGTCACGTGCGGACACTTCATCAGGAACCAGTATGTTATATATTCACACCGACTATCCGATATATTAGTAACGCTTATAATGTGTAATGGGAGCTGAGCTATATAATCAGATCAAGGTAAGTGACTGGAACCATCGACCGTATTAGTGCTCAACTTTAGATAGATTTACACTAGTACAGGGTATAAGTACCCAAGGGAAACAGTCAGTAAGAGGAGCTAATAATTGCCTCTATATAAGATCAATGCAGAGAGCTGGGGATGATCCCCGTGCAGGATGTGTTAGATTTGTTTTAGGATATAAACATGGCCTTAGAAGCCGAGATAATCAGCTCAGCACACAAAGCACAAAGATCCAAAATAAAGCATAAATAAGATGCGCAATAGAGCCTCTGGCCTTGGTGGTAGACCAGAGGGTATGAGGCTGTCAGAGCAGCCAGGATTATATAGCAGCCTAAACCTGCCTCCAAACCAAGAACCGCCAATGAAATGAGGATGGGTGTGTCTAAGATAAAAAGGGAACACCCATCCAGCAAGGCTGATCGACCTGCATTAGATTACCATATTGTCAGTAAGTCTGACTTCACCAGTTTTCTGTAATGAGCCTCGTGTGGTGCAGAGTGTAAGCTGTCGCTCATGACCCGAAGGTTGCAAGTTCAAACCCTGCAATAAGTTGGTGCTATACAAATAACAAGATTTATTTATTTGAAGAATTGGTCTGCACATTTCCAGTCCAGGTCATTGCACACGAGATCGCTCACCTGGATTGGTTGATAACTTAAAATAACTATGTCAACGACTCGCCGGTCCATCAGAGCGGCTTCCGTTGTGAGATGCAATAGCGGAAGTGCATCATCATGCTTACTGTTGGCATGATGACGCACCTGAGTGTTAGTGCGCCAGCGCAGATGAGCGCTTTACTGAAGCAACACAGTCAGTTTAGCCGCGTCATCAGGGGGCGTGGTGGACGGTTCCCGTTGTAAGATGCGATAACGGAAGTACGTCATCATGCTTGCTGTTGGCATGATAACTGCTCAGATGTTTATGCACATATGCAGATGAGTGCTTTGCTGAAGCACATATCGCCGTATCATCAGGGGGCGTGGTGGACATGCGTGATAGCCATAGCAAGACGTTCTCTCACACGATTAGTCACATGACCGCAGTGGAGAGGCATAATGAATACTTATGATGACCATAGCAGCACGTCGTTTGGCCTGTCACATGAGCAGTCATGTGACCGCGATACCACGGTCTGTGTACACGACATCCAGTTATTCCATGACTACATCCCTCACACACTCGGCCAGGTAGTAATCCTTCAAAGAGGAAAAAACAGACCATATGGTGCTATTTTAAATACGCATTCATAATCCGAATATCTATTATTTACGGCCCCTTGATCATCTATATTATTGTTTCCTAACTCTACGATCAACTTACCTGTCCCAGCCTAACTGTTTTTTCCTCTTTGAAAGATTACTACCTGTCCGAGTGTGTGAGGGATGTAGTCATGGAATAACTGGATGCCGTGAACCCTTTCCCTGCCGTGATCTACTTAGATCGCGGCAGGGAAGGGGTTAACAGCCAGGGGGGGGCGCATCTCCGATGCCCCCCGCTGTTGCAGCGGGACGCCGACTACTAGTGACAGCTATGATCTTGCGCTATCCCTATGACGTAAGGGTACGTTATTTTGCGGGAAGTACCCCGCTCCCATGTACCCTCATGTACCTTTACGTCTTGGGGCGGGAAGGGGTTAGGGGCCTCTTCAGATGGGTGTGATTTTGTCCCGTTATGTTTCCGTGAAAATCACAGCCGAGCAACAGGACAAAACAAAACCATTGATTTCAGTGGCTTTGTTTTCACTGGCGGTATTCTTCGGCATTAATACTAGATCGGGCCGGACCCGTCTAACGCTTCTTTTTTCAAACTCGCACAGTGTTTAAAAGATGAAAAAATGTTTTACCTTGTTGATGCGCAACTGTGAAGAAGCCCTACAGCGGCATAAGAGCTGACAGTCTACAGCCTGTAGAGTTACTGCGATGTACCTTGGTGGTGTGTGCCGTGTCCTTGCACTATGCAGTACCTAGTACTGGACACTAGAGGCATCGAGGGGGTTGTTATATCAGTATGTCCATGCCTCGGCTTATGTAGCATCGCAGGGTTCTGTACTGTATGGGCTGCAGACAAGCTGAATGTTGCTGCGGAGCAGCGGGGATCTTGGCTGCAGGTAAGCAGAAATGTTCTTCCAGCAGATGAGGGTTCCTAATAATCACACAGGATGATCACAATTTACCACATTGTAGTTATTCCAGCACAGAAACCTTTAAAGGGAAACTGAAGACACAAAATGTAAGACATAAGGGGCAGCTTTATCAAATGGAACATTCCAGAAAAGAGGCATAATGTGATTTTACAAGTGTTCGGCAAGTGTTTTCCATTGCTTCTTATTGGAAACCTTGCATCGCATTCGTGTGCACATCTGGCCCCATTGACATAATGGGCAAGGCATTCCAAGGGAGCGCCAAAAGATAGGTAGTGCTACGATGCGATAAGGGAGAAGAGTCGGTCATGTGTATGACTCCATTGAAAAGAATGGGGTTCATATTTGTACGAGATTTCTGCGATGTGCATCTCACGCGATTTTCATGGCTGTGTGAAAGTGGCTTCAGGGCCTAAACAGATGGTTGTATTTGCGCACGTTTTGGAGCCAATTAAACCTGTGCCTGCAAAACTTGACAAAGACAACCTACTGATTTCGCTGGGCTCATTCTCATGGGCGTGTTTCTTACACGCAATTCATGCATGCGAGAAAAGATAGATTTGTCTCATCTTTCTGCGTGTTAGACGGCCGTATTGCCAACTAGGCTCGCCGCTACGGAGCGTAGTTGTGCATGAACAGGGTTTGTTCTTTCCTTCTTGGGCCATTCAAACTCAGCGCCAGAATGCAGGAGTTTGAAATAGCCAGTGAGAAGCTGGATCCTGCCCTATCTTGCCTTGCCCTACTATTAATGGGCGAGAATCCCGTTAATGAAAATGAAACCACTGAAATCAGCGGCTTTCTTTTGTCCAGTTATAATGGAACGAAAACATCCCCAAGTGAAGAAGCCCTGATGCAGAAGGCTGCCATAGAAGTCTACGGCAGGTTAAAAAAATCAAGCGGGTGGGTGTAACCTGCAGACACCCCGTGTTCATGTGGAAATACGCTCTGTTATGGCGAGCATTTTTGGGCATACGTTCATCTGTTGGAGCCCTTAATACAGTTACCAAATCAGATCCTCACTGGTGCCCGAGAGTTGTGCAATCAATGTAAAATCTTCTGTCTGGTGTACACAGCTCCTATGCAGAAATATGTGTCTGCCTGGTTACAGACTACCAACAACTCTGCGCCGTCTGATCATGCAGTCATATATATATATATATCTCATCCCTCCTCCCCTTTCCCCTGTTCTTATTAGTGGAATAATGCAGAGCTGCAGCATCAGGCTGATGAGGGTTTGCTTGTAGTCTGTAGCTATAGAAGGCTTTATAATAAATAGTTGTAAAGTCTCCCCCCCCCCCCCCATGCTTTGTATTACCTGTTTAATGCAGCCGGTAACATGAGATGCTTTGTATAGTCACACGCTGTTACTTGTTCTCCTTCTGACAGTGCGGGATCAGTGGCCTTCACTATTGCCCTGAAGTTCACCGGTGATGCACCGTCCAACCAGCAGATTGCAGATTTCTATTATGACTATTTGTCGGCTCATAGCATGGCACTTGGAGACTTTGCAATATTACCTGATAGCATTCGGGTTGGAGGTAAGTGAACTGAAACAATCTAAAAGAGCTTTTATACCCTGAAACAAATCCCCATAAACCCCAAGTAGACAATGTAAGGCGGCAACTTTTACCCCATTCCAGAAGCCCCAGTGGTGGTTAATGCAGGTCACACACTGAATGGTCCCTTCATTAGAACCCCCAGTCCTCTCATGATTGGCGCTTCCCTGTATGGTAATCCTCTCCGTGACCCCGGAGCATAAAATCATGTGACAAGTTTTCGTGGATCAGTTTCAGTGTGAATCCACATTAGATGGGAAAATCCAGCGATCTGAGTGACTTCCAACGAGGCCGGTCATCGGTGCTGGACTAGCCAGGGGCTCACTGCCAACCAAGGCGGGTTTTTTTCTCATGTTCAGGCTTTTCCAGACGGGCACATGCGCAACTATGCTTGCTGCCACGAAGCGGATTTGTGCATTAACCAGTTCAAATTGTTTTTCTTTTTATCATACTGATCAATAGAAAAAAGTCATCATACCATTTTCGCCGCACCCAAACATGGTGACATTGTTAAATGTTTCTCAGTACGATAAATAGAACCACTGAAAAATACAACTCGTCCTGCAAAAAATAACAAGCCGTCCGACAGCAACGTTGATGAAAAATAAGAGTTACGATTTTTTGAAAGTGGGGAGGAAAAAACAAAGGTGGAAAAAGAAGAGCTGCATCATTAACCCATTAAGGACCAGGCGCGGGAAATATACAGCGCCTGGTCCTGGGCTTAAACCCCGTCAATAGTAAAATTATGGTGGGGATTTAAGTCTCCCGCTCTGCAATCAATCAGAGACAGGACGGGTTGTCAGCTGTTAGTAACAGCTGATAACTCGGAAGAGAAGACGGGAGGGGGTTTTAATGCTTTTTGCCTTTTCCTTCCCGAGTACACAGCGCACAATGAGCACTGTGTACTCAAAACTGAAAGTAAAAGTTTAACTCACTACAGGAGTCGGGGGTCATTTGACCGCCGGGGTTCCCTGCTACAGCAGAGTTTGAGGATCATACTAGACCAGGGGCGTACCTAAAGGTTCTGGGGCTCGGGTGCAAAGGTTCACCTTGGGCCACTATCCCCGCCCCGGGCCTCCACCCCACACTCCCCCGTACCCATACCATGTGCTGCATACATGATCTGCCCCTTGGTGTAATCTTTCTAAACATGACGCATTTACTGCACTACATAAAAAATGTGTTTGTAACCCCGCAGGCCACTCTCACACACACCGCTTTTTACCGCTATTAGTGCAGTATCCCAAGCGCCATACTAACCGCAGGGTTACTCAAACCTGCGCTCAATCGTGGTGTTCCTAACGCTGTGATTTTGAAGAGCTGTCTGTTCTATTTTTGCATTTTCGTGGTTTTTAACAAACGCTGTAACCTGTGTTCAAAAAAGCTGCTCAAAATTCTGGTAAAAATGCCATGATCACAAGCTGCGTTTTCTGAACACGTGTGTGTGAGCGGCCTCACGGGGGTCATGTTTTTTTGTACTTTAAAACCACAATTAAGACATATAAAAAACCTGCATGCAGTATTTAAAGACCGCGTACGGTATTAAGAAGCTGCAGACACAATCAAAAGATAGATTAGATAGATAGATATGAGATAGATAGATCGATGGATGGATAGATAGGAGATAGATAGATATGAGATAGATAGATAGATATGAGATGGATAGATAGATAGATAGATAGATGGATATGAGATAGATAGATATGAGATGGAGAGAGAGAGAGAGAGAGAGAGAGAGAGAGAGAGATAGGAGATAGATAGATAGATAGATAGATAGATAGATAGATAGATGGATATGAGATAGATGGATATGAGATAGATAGGAGATAGATAGATAGGAGATAGATAGATAGGAGGAGATAGATAGATAGGAGATAGATAGATAGGAGATAGATAGATAGGAGATAGATAGATAGATAGATATGAGATAGATAGATAGATATGAGATAGATAGATAGATATGAGATAGATAGATAGATAGATATGAGATGGATAGGAGATAGATGGATAGGAGATAGATGGATAGGAGATAGATGGATAGGAGATAGATGGATAGGAGATAGATGGATAGGAGATAGATGGATAGGAGATAGATGGATAGGAGATAGATGGATAGGAGATAGATGGATAGGAGATAGATAGATAGATAGATGGATATGAGATAGATAGGAGATAGATAGATAGGAGATAGATATGAGATAGATAGATAGATATGAGATAGATAGATAGATATGAGATAGATAGATAGATATGAGATAGATAGGAGATAGATGGATAGGAGATAGATGGATAGGAGATAGATGGATAGGAGATAGATAGATAGGAGATAGATAGATAGGAGATAGATAGATAGGAGATAGATAGATAGGAGATAGATAGATAGATAGATAGATAGATAGGAGATAGATAGATATGAGATGGATAGGAGATAGATGGATAGGAGATAGATGGATAGGAGATAGATGGATAGGAGATAGATGGATAGGAGATAGATGGATAGGAGATAGATGGATAGGAGATAGATAGATAGATAGGAGATAGATAGATAGATAGATAGATAGATAGGAGATAGATATGAGATAGATAGGAGATAGATAGATAGATAGATAGATAGATAGATAGATATGAAAAAAATAGATAGGAGATAGATAGATATGAGATAGATAGTGTTACCAATCACAGACATTCCAATGCCCTGACATGCCAAGCACATGTGGGTAGTATGCTCAAGTTATCAATCATACATGAAGACATGACCTGCCAAAGTGCCAAATACATCAATCCAACATCTTCAGGTGACACCTCCCAGCTCCATCATACAGGTCACATGACAGCAGGGCTGGACCGATGTGTACTTATCAGCTTAGACCCGGTCCATGGACTAGTATCATGCAGCATGGAGATCTAGACTTGAGCTCCAGGGGGCTCATCTACTGCATCAGCCCAGCACTGGGTTGTAGGTTCCTCGGGGAGCTCTCTCTCCATCATACAATATACGGGAGCTGCAGGAATAAGATATGGCAGAGCGAACCCTCCGTCACAGGCCTTACCGGGATCCTGACAGCGAGGATTCTATGAATGTCGGAAAGATTACATAGTTCTCTTGCTGCTAAATCGTCCTGGCTTGTCATCTTCTGGGTCTGTGTCAGGGACACCTCGCTCTTCCCTCCGATTAGCTATCCGGATCTCCTCTCCGGACACCTTAACAGGTATGCCGGCCAAAAGCCCTCTGGGACAGCAGGATTGGTGTCATACAGGGCGTCCTTCTCAGACCCAGAGGCCTAAAATTAAATATTATTGAACAAAATATAACACAAAACCCCAACACAGGTAAATCAGACCCCTTTGCAGAAGGAAGGGGTCTGTCCGCAATTTTGTATATTGAAGGAGTAGGAATGAATGAAGGAACATAGGACTGTGCTCACATGGGTAGTTCTCAGCTGTAAACTGTGAGCTAGATATACTAATATAAATGTCTGCCCTGCACGTCTGTCCATGATAGATAAAAGGTAAAACACGTGAACAAGCAAACACAAGCTATAAAGCCTTAAGCCACTAAACAAGTTCTTCTTTGACCATTTTGCAGATATCACTCCAACTGAGCTTTCAGCAACAACTCCAAGTCCCGGGGCGAATTCAGTGGCCATAACAGGCTCTGCAGCCACTTCCAAGTCGAGTGGAGTAACAGGAATAAGTGGTTCTCAAAGTTCTGCTATGGTTACAGGATCTTCTAATATGTGCTCCACCACTAGTCCAAATGGAAGCCCGAAAAGCACAGTGGGCCCTTCTGTATCTGGAATAACCAACCCTACTACGAAAAATGGTGATTCTACATCTTCTTTTACTCAGTCATATGTGATCATTAATTATTGTTATGTCCCCGATAAGAGGTAACAAACAGGCTAACAGAAGCCGGGTCCAACCATCCTCCAGGGTTGTGCTGTGTCACTGCCTGTATGGGTTCTAGAGGGGGTTCCTGCATGGATGCTACCTGGCTATGGGCATCAGTATGGGCACTGTTATGATTGGAGCTGTTGTCTGATGTCATATGCTCGGTGTCTTTTATGTATGACCGTTATGACTTGGGTCATTTATGCACACTGCTTTGGCCGAGGATATGAGGTATGAGAGAAACTATGGGTCCATTTACACAGGACAACTGTCCGGCAAACTATGCCCGACACTTGTCCCTGTGTGTCCGCGCTCCTGTGCTGTCACACGGGAGTTACTGGTGCTGACTCGCTCACAGAGTGGCCAGCAGGGAGGTGGAGCAGTGCACAAGATTTCATTCCTCTTGCTCCCCCACCCCTCTCCATTGACATAATACAGCGGCTGTTCACTACTGAACGGCCGCTGTTTAAACTTAATGATGAGCGATCAGCTGATCGTCCATCGTTTATGCAGCACGAGAGCGCGGACACAGGGATAAGTGTCAGGCATCGCTTGCCGACAGTCATCGCGTGTAAATGGACCTTATGGCTGATATGAATTTGTGGACATGGTGACTGATACTTATGCAGATGGGGATAGTATCAGGGCAATCACTAGTTGGATAGGAGATATTATCATCTGCAGGATAGGCCATCAATAGTAGAACATCAGGTCTCCACAGCCCAGAATCCCCACCAATCAGCTATTTTGGCAGAAAGCAGTCAGTCCCTCTCTATCTGCAGTGGCCAAGCTTGGTATTGCACGCACAGTTACCATTAAAGTGAATGACCTGCAATACCAAGCATGGCCACTGCATTGGGAATGAAGCTGTTTGTTTCCTGCACACATCAGCTCAGTATATATGTGCACTAGCCATGAGAAGAGTTAATTAGCAGGACGCCCAGGCGGAGCCCAGATGATCTGCTATAGATATATAGGGGAGTAAGTTTTAGCTAAATACTTCTGGAGGAAGCTTATCTCCTCTAAGAACAGACCTAATCTGTAATACTGTGTCCAGATCTTGGGACCCTAATTTAAAAAAGACATTGACCAACGAGCAATTTCAGAGAAGAGCTTCCAGGATGGTGAGCGGTCTGCAAACCATGCCCTATGAGGAACGGTTAAAAGATCTGGGAATGTTTAGCTTGCAGAAGAAAAGGCTGAGAGGAGACTTAATACCTCTCTACAATATCTGAAGGGCTGGCACAGTGCAGAGGGATCAGCCCTATTCTCATCTGCACAAGGAAAGACTAGATGGGATGAAACTGAAAGAGAGGAGACACAGATTAGATATTAGATAGTAAGGGGGAGCAATGAGTGGAACAGGTTGCCACGGGAGGTGGGGGGGGGGGGGTTTCCTTCGATGGAAGTGTTCAGAGGCCGGACAGACATCTGTCTGGGATGATGTAGTGATTCTGCATTGAGCAGGTGGTTGGACCTGAAGACGATGGAGGTCCCTTCCAACTCTACCATTCTATGAGGATGGGGCATGGTGTAATTCCACATGCCCGACTCTTCTTTCCCCAATATCTGCCATCAAGAGATTCTCAGAACACCCGCACTCACATTGGATGGTTGACCAGTCCTACCAAAGTTAGTGGATTTAGCAGACATTTGTCTAAGGTGTCTTCTCTGCTAAACACTACAATTTCCTGAAGAATTGTTCTCTGCTACTTGGTGTTTCAATGCTTGTTCATGCCCTCTCTGTGTTCCTCCATTCTACATCTTCAGTCCTTTTTGTTGTCTTAATTACTAACTCTAGTTTCTAGTCCTGATATTTCCAATATGAAGTTCTGGTACTGACTCCTAACAACAGCTCACAGCTCTGGTCCTAACCCTGGTTGTATCCTGGTAATGGTGCTGCTCTTTATCTGTGATCTGGATCTCAAATGTCCCTGATTTGGACTCTGGTTCCCTCCTGGATTTGTTTCCAATCTGAACTGGTTCACACTCCTGCCTACGTATATTAGTTTTTAATCTGATTCTTCCCCGGTTACATCTGTTCCTGATTCATCTCCTGGTTTTGACTCCTTACTTCTGATCCTGGTTTGGTCCTGCTCCTGACTACAGGCTACATCTCCTGGTTTTCGGTATGGAATCCTCTTGTCCTGTTCTTCTGCTGCTGCAGCTCTGCTCACATTTGCCACATTTCGGAGACTCCTCTGAGGACTGTGATCTGGGAATCCTCTTACAGAAGAGATTGGATGTGAAGACCAAAGCATTCCTTAGACTCCTGACCTCAGTTTAGTCTGGTGATGGTCAATCTCATCATGGTAGAGGTTTAAGGTGTTCTAATCAGTAACAATGGCGCTAACTAACCCCAAATCTTCTGAAGACATAACCAGCCTGCCATAGAGGAATATAGATGGAGTTTTCCTGAAATTAGGAAGCTAAAATGTCAACATCAAGACAAATATCTAATACTGTAGCAACAATGTTTTAAATTCTCTTTTATTCCAGAAGACTTAACCTTACATTACATCGATGAGGTGCAGTAGTCTCGGAACAAATTCTCACTAACAATGAACAAATCAGCATATGCATAGTCTGCTGCATATTGACTTAGTTAAATTCAATTTTAACTCCCGTGTCTTCTTCAGATCTCCCAACTAATGTGGCTGCCAGCACAGGTTCAGGAATGATTTCTAGGTCTGAAATAACAACGTTATCCAGCTCAGGAGACACTCAGAAACCTGGAATGAGCACAGGATCACCTCCTAATAGCGCGTCCTCAACTGATCCAAATGTGCGATTAAGCACTCAACCTGGGGCAACTGCTGCTTCAGGGCGTGATGGGACAACAGCATCTTCAAACGCTGCTTCTAACGATCCAAATATAAGCATAAAAACACCATCTGGAACCAGTGGTCTGACAGTCCCTGCAGGAACAACAGGTTCTTCAAGTGGTGTGTCTACTAATCCAAGAGTGTCTACTGCTCCGGGTGTAAGTTTAAAAATCACATCTGAAGGGACTGGTGTACCAGAATCTGGAAAAACAACAGGATCTTTAGTACCTAAAGAGACAACAGGATCTTCCAGTGGTGTAACTAAGAATCCAAGTATAAGCTTGAAAACCACATCTGGTACAAGTGGTCTTCCAGAAACTGGAAAGACTAGTGACCCTTCACCACCTGGACAGACAACAAGTGGTGTGTCTACTAATCCAAACCTAAGCTTAAAAACTCAATCTGGAACAAGTGGTCTTCCGGGAACAGGAAAGACTAGTGGCCCTTCAGTACCAGGACAGACAAAAGGATCTTCAGTGCCTAATGTGACAACGGGATCTTCCAGTGGTGTAACTAATAATCCAAGTGTAAGCTTAAAAACCACATCTGGATTCAGTGGTCAATCAGTACCTGGAAAGACAACAACATCCTCAAGTGGTGTGTCTAATAATCCAAATGTAAGTTTAAAAACCCCATCTAGAACAAGTGGTCTTCCAGAAACAGGAAAAACTAGTGTCCCTTCAGCATCTGGACGGACAACAGGATCTTCAAGTGGTGTGTCAAGTGTAAGCTTAAAAACCCCTTCTGGGGTAAGTGCTCTTACGGGATCAGAGATGACCACTAGACCTTCAGTATCTGGTGAGGTAACAGGAGCTGGTGCAGTGAGTCCTTCTGAACCCGGAGTGACCATCCCAGCTACTAGAAATGGTGATTCTACATCTTCTCTTATTCCACGGTAGACATGTAGCAAAATGTAACATATTATTATAAAATGACTCTCTGTGCCGCAGTTTATTTGTACTTTCTATAGTTTTGCACTGGTTTTTGTTGTTTTACGATAACGATATATTTTCAAAAACTTAGCATATGATAGCTTCACACAGAAAGTTATCACAGTCAGTTTAACCTTTCCTACATCTATATGTTATCATTAAGAATTATTATTATGGCTTCACCAAGAGCCTAAAAGCAGGCTGAGGCTAATTGTATCAACCAGAGACCACTAAATCAACGATCTGACCATTTTGCAGGTGGCGTTTCAAGTGACTCTGCAACAACTAGAGGTACAGGGTCGAATTCAGATGCTTCAGCTGCCATAACAGGCTCTGCAGCCACTTCCAAGTCTGGAGGAGTATCAGGAATAAGTGGTTCTCAGAGTCCTGGTATGGTTACAGGACCTACAAATGGTGGTTCCATCACTGGTTCAAATGAAAGCCCGAAGACCACAGCAGGTACAGGGGGCCCTTCTGTATCTGGAGTGACCATCCCAACTACTAAAAATGGTGATTCTACATCTTCTCATATTCTATATGTAATCATTAATGATTATTGTTATGGCTGCGTAAGAGGGTACAAACTCTGGAGGGACAATCCCATCGACTAAAAATGTTGAACCTACATCTTTTTTTACCCCCTTATTTGTGATGAATAATTATTGTTAAAAGGGTGTTCCAGGACATTTTTATTTTTTCCATAGATGATTGGGTTGAGACCTGCTACTCAAATCCCTGCCAATCAGCTTATTCCCTTGGCACTGTCAGTGTGGCTAGTGCAGCAAGTGCTGACATAACGCAGTGACCTGGGTTGGTATTGGAGGTGCTGCTCCCAGGGAATTCAGTGTTGATCATCTTTAGAAAAGTAAAAAGCTCCAAAATACTACTTTTAAGGCTGAAATTAGAAATCCTGTCTCAATCCAATCAAATGTTGGTCTATTAAAACCCAGACTAAAGCTGGCCATACAATTTAGGGAGCTGTTGAACAGTGTTTCCTCCTGACTCCCCCATACACGTTCAGTCTAGTCAAGCATGTGTGTGTTTTCAATGGGAGCAGGGGAGTAAATTTTAACTATATACTTCTAGAGGAAGCTTATCTCCTCTAATAACAGACCTCATCGGAAATACTCCAGTTCTGGGCACCTCAATTTAAAAAAGACATAGACAAACTGGAGCGAGTTCAGAGAAGAGTTACCAAGATGGTGAGTGGTCTGCAAATCATTTCCTATGAGGAACAGTTAATGGATCTGGGAATGTTTAGCAGAAGAGAAGGCTGAGAGGAGACTTAAAGGGGTTGTCCCGCGCCGAAACGGGTTTTTTTTTTTTCAACAGCCCCCCCGTTCGGCGCGAGAGAACCCCGATGCAGGGGTTAAACAAGAAAACCGGAGAGCGCTTACCTGAATCCCCGCGCTCCGGTGACTTCTTACTTACCTGTTGAAGATGGCCGCCGGGATCTTCTCCCTCGGTGGACCGCAGGGCTTCTGTGCGGTCCATTGCTGATTCCTGCCTCCTGATTGGCTGGAATCGGCACGTGACGGGGCGGAGCTACAAGGAGCCGCCCTCTGGCACGAGTGGCCCCATTGAGAAAAGAAGAAGACCCGGACTGCGCAAGCGCGTCTAATCTAGCGATTAGACGCTGAAAATTAGACGGCTCCATGGAAATGAGGACGCTAGCAGCGGAACAGGTAAGTGAAAAATTTCTGATAACTTCTGTATGGCTCATAATTAATGCACAATGTACATTACAAAGTGCATTAATATGGCCATACAGAAGTGTATAGACCCACTTTGTTTCGCGGGACAAGCCCTTTAATAGCTATCTACAAATATCTGAAGGGCTGTCAGTGCAGAGGGATCAGCCCTATTCTGATCTGTACAAGGAAAGACTAGAAGCAATGGGATGAAACTGAAATGGAGGAGACACAGATTAGTTATTAGACAGTGAGGGGGATCAATGAATGGAACAGGCTGCCACGAGAGGTGGGGAGTTGTCCTTTAATGGAAATGTTCAGAGGCCGGACAGACATCTCTCTGGGGTGATTTAGTGAATCCTGCACTTAGCAGGGGGTTGGACCTGATCATGATAGAGGTCCCTTCCAACTCTACTATTCTATGAGGATGGGGCATGGTGTAATTTCACATGCCCAACTCTTCTTTCCCCAATATCTGCCATCAGGGGAGATTCAGAACACCGGCACTCACATCGGATGGTTGGCCAGTCCAACCAAAATTAGTGGATTTAGTAGACATTTATTTAAGGTGCCTTCTCACCTGGAATTTCCTAAAGAATTGTTATCTGATACTTGGTGTTTCAATGCTTGTTTATGCCCTCTGTGTGTTCCTCCATTCTACATCTTCACTCCTTTTTGTTGTCTTAATACCTAACACTTGCTTCTGGTCCTGATATTTCTTATATGAAGTTCTGGTACTGACTCCTAACAACAGCTCACAGTTCGGACTCTGGTTCTAACCCTGGTTGTATCCTGGTAATGGTGCTGCTCTTTATCTGTGATCTGGATCTCAAATGTTCCCGATTTGGACTCTGGTTCCCTCCTGGATTTGTTTCTAATCTGAACCGCTTCACACTCCTGACTACGTATATCAGTCCTAAATCTGATTCTTTCCAATATACATCTGTTCTTGATTCATCTCCTGGTTCTGATCCTGGTTTGGCTCCTGATTACGGGCTACATCTCCGGGTTCTCAGTATGGAATCCTCTTATCAAGTTCTTCTGCTGCTGCAGCTCTGCTCACGTTTTCTGCCATTCGGAGACTCCTCTGAGGACTGTGATCTGGGAATCCTCTTACAGGAAGAGATTGAATGTGAAGACCAAAGCATTTCTTAGACTCCTGACCTCAGTTTAGTCTGGTGATGGTCTATTTCATCATGGTAGAGGGTCTGAGGTGTGCTAATCAGTAACAATGGCGCTAACAAACCCCAGATCTTTTGAAGACATAACCAGCCTGCCTTCCCATAGAGGAATATTGAAGATGGACTGCCCTACACCATATTATAGTCTTCTGTATAGAGACTTAGTTAAATTCAATTTTAACTTGTGTGTCTTCTTCAGATCTCCCAACTAATGTGGCTGCCAGCACAGGTTCAGCAATTATTTCTAGGTCGCAAATGACGACCATATCCCGCTCAGGAGATACTCAGAAACCTGGAATGAGCTCAGGATCGCCTGTAAATAGCGTGCCCTCTGCTGATCCAAATGTGCGATTAAGTACTCAATCCGTGTCGACCGCTGCTCCAGCACCCGATGAGACAACAGCATCTTCAAATGGAGGTTCTACCAATCCAAGTGTGAGCTTAAAAAACACTTCTGGTGCAAGTGGTCCGTCGGTACCTGGAGAGACAACAGGATCTTCAAGTGTTGCGTCTACTAATCCAAGAGTATCTACAGCTCCGAGTGTCGGCTTAGAGACCACATCTAAAGTCACTGGTCTACCAGTATCTGTGAAGACAACAGGATCTTCAAGTAGTGTAACTACTAATCCAAGTGTAAGCTTGAAAACCGCATCTGGAGTCAGTGGTCCTTCAGTACCTACAGAGAAAGCAAGATCTTCAAGTGGTGTGTCTACTAATCCAAGTGTAAGCTTAAAAACCCCATCTGGAACAAGTGGTTTTCCAGTAACAGGAAAAACTAGTGTCCCTTCAGCATCTGGACGGACAACAGGATCTTCAAGTGGTCTGTCAAGTGTAAGCTCAAAAACCCCTCCTGGGGTAAGTGCTCTTACGGGATCAGAGATGACCACTAGACCTTCAGTATCTGGAGAGGTAACAGGAGCTGGTGCAGTGAGTCCTTCTGTACCCGGAGTGACCATCTTAACTACTAGAAATGGTGATTCTACATCTTCTCTTATTCCACGGTAGACATGTAGCAAAATGTAACATATTATTGTAAAATGACTCTCTGTGCCGCAGTTTATTTGTACTTTCTATAGTTTTTCACTGTTTTTTGTTGTTTTACAATAACAATATATTTTCAAAAACTTAGCATATGATAGCTTCACACAGAAAGTTATCACAGTCAGTTTAACCTTTCCTACATCTATATGTGATCATTAAGAATTATTATTATGGCTTCACCAAGAGCCTAAAAGCAGGCTGAGGCTAATTGTATCAACCAGAGACCACTAAATAAACTATCTGACCATTTTGCAGGTGGCGTTTCAAGTGACTCTGCAACAACTAGAGGTGCGGGGTTGAATTCAGATGCTTCAGCTGCCATAACAGGCTCTGCAGCCACTTCCAAGTCTGGAGGAGTATCAGGAATAAGTGGCTCTCAGAGTCCTGGTATGGTTACAGGATCTACAAATGGTGGTTCCATCACTGGTTCAAATGAAAGCCCGAAGACCACCGCAGGTACAGGGGGCCCTTCTGTATCTGGAGTAACCATCTCAACTACTAAAAATGGTGATTCTACATCTTCTCATATTCTATATGTAATCATTAATGATTATTGTTATGGCTGCGTAAGAGGGTACAAACTCTGGAGGGACAATCCCATCGATTAAAAATATTGATCCTACATCTTTTTTTACCCCACTTGTATGTGATGAATAATTACTGTTAAAAGGGTGTTCCAGGACATTTTTATTTTTTCCATAGATGATCAGGTTGAGACCCGCTACACAAATCAACTGATTCCCTTGGCATGGTCACGGTGGCCAGTGCAGCAAGTGCTGACCTAACGCAGTGGCCTGGGTTGGTATTGGAGGTGCTGCTCCCAGTAAGTTCCCAGTGTTGATCATCAATAGGAAAAGTAAAAATAACCTAGAATACCCCTTTAAGGCTGAACCAAGGGGCTAAAAAAAAGGCTAACAGCTCTACCCATGTTTGCCACCCTTCATTAAGCCTTCAACCTAGGAAACCTCTAACAGAAAGAGATTAAATGTGAAGACTAGAGGATTCCTTAGACTCTGGACCTCAGTTCAGCCAGGCCATGGTCAGTCTGGTCATGGTATAGGGTCTATTCAGTCATAATGACATTACTAAAGGTGCAACCAAATGACTGCCTGCCTTTCCATAGAGGTAAGCGGAAAGCTTTCTTGGAACTAACGAGCTGAAATGGTAACAGCAAGACAAACAGTCAGCTCACCGCACTCTGGCTGGCTTGTTATATAGGCGGCATTCCTCACATTCCTTCCGGCCGGGTCAGTGAAGGTCACATC
The DNA here is from genome assembly GCF_035609145.1 of Eleutherodactylus coqui. NCBI lineage: Eukaryota > Metazoa > Chordata > Amphibia > Anura > Eleutherodactylidae > Eleutherodactylus > Eleutherodactylus coqui. The sequence goes on from NC_089839.1 coordinate 310,578,995, forward strand.
CCTGTGCTGTAGCGTTCACTGCCGGGGAAGAATAGGTAAGTATAGAATATATATATTTTTTTAATGACAGACCCCTTTAAGGATGCTCTTCTTCTGTAAATTGTTCCGGTGCAGTAGAGCCTCTTAACAAATGCTGGATGACAGTGAACAGAGCGCTATATGTACAGTCTTCTGCATGTAGACCGGGTCTATATACACAGGATGACTGCAAAGCCACCCCCACGAATGAATTATTGCTCGTCGTTCCGTTGCTGCCGGCATTTACACTGAAGGATTATCGTTCAGATTCCCGCAATCCAGCGAGATTGTGAATGATGATTGGCCCGTGTAAAACGGCCCCTTGTTGAATTTAACTGTAACTCATGTGTCTTCTTCAGATCTCTCAAGTAAAAGCCAGTTTGTTACCAAGGATGCAACGACTCAGCCAAAGCCAAGTGGCCAACAAAGTACAAAGGATTCAGCATTGACGGGCATGAGTGCAGAGATCTCTCCATCAACTACAGCAGCTACACCAACTACAAAGATATATTATAGAGTTCTGGACTACACAGTTGTGAATAAAATGTACAATACAATAAAGCTAAACGACTTCAAAAAAGATACCGAAACCAGGGCAAGTATCAAAATCTCCAACTGCAGGACAATTCTCAAATATTATTATATTAGGGGTCTCCTTTTTATGTAGCTACATAAAGTGAATGTGCGCACAACCAGTAGGGGGCGGAGAGCTAACTGAGGAGAGGTTTATTATTGACCTCAGTGGGAGCTGTACGAATGTCTATGCAGTGAGCTCCCCCTACAGGGGGCTGCAGGCAGCCAGAATTCATACCTTAGTAAAGCAGACATGTGAGTCACAAAAATGGAGCTCCAGCCCCTGTAAAAACATAAGATGAATTTACTCAGGATGGAATTAGGAGCAAAATACAAAGTGCTATTTCTAGCACGAGGCTCCATATTAGGGGTTTTTGCCCTCTTTGATATGGCTTGAGCTTTTGCAGGTGACAATTAGATTTGTATAAAACTGACTTTTCAGCCTTTAAAAATTGATGAACTATCCATCAGGACGCTACCTGGGACCCCGGACAATCAGCTGTTGGGATATGGAGCAGGAAGCAGAGAGCGCTGTAAATTCTACAGTGGCCCAGCATGGTATTACGGGAATAGTTCCTATTCAAGCAAATGAAAGAGAGCCTGCAATACCATGCCAGGCCACTACACAATGTACGGCGCTATCTGCTTCCTGCTTTTTATGGGAGAACAACTCTGATCACCTAGGGTTATGGGCAGCGCACCCATGTCAGTCAGGTAGTGATGATCTAGCCGGTGGATAGCTGCAAAACCTCTCTAAGTATGTAAAAAGTTCATAGACATCATGGGGCCTAAAAAGCAAAGCTGCTGGGTTTCCCATGAGTGTGTGCAGAGTAACAGAGTTACAAGCGGGCTCTTATATGTGGTGGGGGGTATTTACTTCTGTTCATCCTGGGTATGCTAGTTCATGAATCTTACAGAATAGAGTGAACTCCGACACTTACTTGTTCCTTTTGTTTTTGCAGCTTTATACCATTTTCATAAAACTTCGTTACTTCCTCAAAGTAGAAGTTACTGGCATGAGGTAGGTTTCCAAACTCTGCTTGAAAGTATTAAAAAGGGTTCTGCAGGACTCTCACTATTGATGACCTATCCTCAGGTTAGGTCATCAATCGTTGATCGGAGGGGTCTGCCGCTTGGGATCCCAGACAGTCAGCTGTTCGCCTGGCCACTGTCAGTGTGAGCGGAGCTGGAAGGTAACCGCGTTGTCAACATTGCAGCTTGCCAGGTTGATATAGCATTAAATTCAATGGAAGCTGCAGCCCCATTACCAACCTGGGCCGCTGCAGCCTTATTACCAACCTGGGCCGCTGCAGTCTTACTACCAACCTGGGCCGCTGCAGTCTTACTACCAACCTGGGCCGCTGCAGCCTTATTACCAACCTGGGCCGCTGCAGCCTGGACAGAGATATCTGCTTCCAGTGCTCTCTGCATTGGCAGTGGGCTGGGTGAACAGCTAATCCTCAGGTATCCCAATAGCGAACCCCCATCGATCACTTATTGATGACCTATCCTGAGGGCAGCTCATCATTAGTAAAGTGCTGACATCCCCTTAATATAAAACAAGACAATGTTTAAAGGCCTCCTCAGATGGGTGTGATTTTGTCCCATTATGTGTCACAGCCACATAACCGGCCATGAAATGAAACTATTGATTTCAATGGCTTTGTTTTCACTGGCGGTATTCTTAGGCGTTAATACTAGATCGGGACGGACCCATCTACAGCTTCTTTTTTTTTCAAACTCGTGTGGGGTTTGAAAGGTATAAAAAAATGTTTTACCTTGTTGATGCGCAACTGTGAAGAAGCCCTACAGCTGCACAAGAGCTGACAGTCTACAGTCTGTAGAGTTACTGCCATGTACCTTTGGTGGTGTGTGCCGTGTCCTTGCACTATGCAGTACCTAGTACTGGACACTAGAGGCATCGAGGGGGTTGTTATATCAGTATGTCCATGCCTCGGCTTATGTAGCATCGCCGGGTTCTGTACTGTATGGGCTGCAGACAAGCTGAATGTTGCTGCGGAGCAGCGGAGATCTTGGCTGCAGGTAAGCAGAAATGTTCTTCCAGCAGATGAGGATTCCTAATAATCACACAGGATGATCACAATTTGCCACATTGTAATTATTCCAGCACAGAAACCTTTAACCCCTTGATTGGCGGGTTTCCTACCCCCCTGTCATACCCAGCAGGGCAGGTTTTTTAAAATGGTCTAATCATTGAATTTCAACTAATTTTGCAGTTGCGTCTCAAGAGCCATAACTTTTTCATTTTTCCATTGACCAGGTCATATAAGGGCTTGTTTTTTGCGGGACAAGTTGCGATTTTTTTTAAACGGGGGAGGAAAAAAAGAAATGGGGAAAAAAAAAAAAATGGGCCATGTCATTAAGGGGTTAAATAATGCATTAACTTCCTTCTCTGGGTCATTACGACGCACACGGATACCACATGTGTGCTATTATTTTTGATTTTTTACCAAGTAAAGGCAGACAAGTGTTTTTATAATTTTTTTAAAATAAATTTTTACTTTTTTTTGTCCCTTTAGGGGACTTCCACAGGGTCCCATCAGGACCCCCTGATCACATTCCGGGGGTCCGATGGTGACAGCCCTTTACATGCTGCAGTGACAGCCCTTTACATGCTGCAGTCACATAGACTGCAGCATGTAAAGGGTTAACACAGCAGAGATCGGAGGTTTTCTCTGATCTCTGCTGTAAGAGCTAGTACCTAGCTGTCCTCTGACAGCCAAGCACTAGCTCTCCCTGCCACAGAGACCGTTGGCTTGCTTCTGACAAGCCGATGGTCTCTATGGCAACCTGTAAACAAAGCAGGAGACCTAGAAGCAGGAGATTGCCGGCAGATCGGCAATATCTTCTGCTGGTTTTTCAAAGCCCTTGCTTTGTTCTCTGTGGGACAGTGCAGGCAGAGCACACTGCCACAGCTTGTGGCACTGTGCTCTGCAGCTCCCATAGTGATACAAAGCCCAGAAATCTTCCGGGCTATATCGCTATGAGCAGTGGAGCTCGTCCCGGAAAATTTCCGGGCGTGCCACTCAAGGGGTTAAAGGGAAACTGAAGTCACAAAATGTAAAACTTATGGGGCAGCTTTATCAAATGGAACGTTCCAGAAAAGAGGCATAATGTGATTTTACAGAACAATCGCGTAAGCCAGACTCACTCGGACGTATTTGCGCACGAAAAATTTGCACTTGCAGAAAATTTAACCCATTGATTTAAATGCGTTCGTTCACACGGGCGTAGCTGGCATGTGCATCTCGGTCATGCAAAAAAATAGGCAGCACATTTAGAACTCATCAAACTATTGTCCATTTCAATGGCTGAGAGATCGATTCGGTGCGTCTTTTTTCGAGCATGCAATTGTGCCGTGTACCACGTGCGCATGCAAAAAGTACAGTAAAATACACGGATGCATGCGCAAATACGCAAAATTCATTCTGCAAAAGCACAACAGTTGTCTGGGATGACTTGGTGATCCTGCACGGAGCAGGGGGTTGGACCCGATGATCCCCGGAGGTCCAATGATTCCAGAGGTCCAGATGATCCCGGAGGTCCCGATGATCCCAGAGGTTCCGATGATCCTGGAGGTCCCGATGACCCAGGAGGTCCCTTCCAACTCTACCAGTCTATGATTCTATAACAGAAATGCTTACACTCATGTAAATACGGCCTTAGTTATGGAGATACAGTAAATCAAAGTTACGTATATTACAACCATAAACACGCACTCAGCTGCATAAGGGAGGGAAAAAAAGAGGTCAAACACGCAAAAGCCTCAATAAAAAGAATTATATTAAAATTTCACATAACAGAGAGGAGTCCCAAACAAAAAGTAATGCATCAAAAAAGGAAGGCATATAGCCTGTCATGTAGAGATATCCAATGCTCTCAGTCAGAGGTGTAACTTGAAGCTCCTGGGACCCCCTAGAGCCCTCGAGGTGTATAGGACTTGTAGACATAAAGCAGCAGCTCCTTCTCATCACAGTTTGCTTGCAGTCGCTTCATTTGTTTTAGTTTGAATCCAGAAGGCTTTATAATAAATAGTTGTAAGGTCTTCCCCCCCATGCTTTGTATTACCTGTATAATGCAGCCGGTGACATGAGATGCTTTGGATAGTCACACGCTGTTACTTGTTCTCCTTCTGACAGTGCGGGATCAGTAGTCGTCGGTGCTACCCTGGAGTTCAACGGTCCTCCACCATCCAACCAGACGATTGTAGATACTTTTTATGCTTCTGCGAAGTCTCAAAATATGACACTTGGTGACTCACAGCTGTTACCTCGTAGCATTCGGGTTGGAGGTAAGTGAACTCAAATCTAAAAGAGCCGTTAAACCCTGAAACAAATCCCCATAAACCCCAAGTCTACAAGGTAAGGCGACATCGTTTACCCCATTCCAGAAGCCCCAGTGGTGGGTAATGGAGGTCACACACTGAATGCCCCCTTTATTACAGCCCCGGCCCTCTCACGATTGCCCCCCCCTGTATGGTAATTCCCCCCGTGACCCCGGAGTGCAGCATAAAATCACGTGACAAGTTTTCCGCGGATCAGTTTCAGTGTGAATCCACATTAGACGGGAGATCCAGCGATTTGAGTGACTATATGTGATACAAGGTTGGGGGCGCTGCTAGCTGTAATCTGGAACCTGAGCCTGAAATGATATCTGGGGAGAGGATTACAGAACCCACGTCTAGAATCTTTGTGAGTCTAGAATCCAGAAGACATGGCATAAGGCTCTAGAATCACCTAGAACCAAGTAATCTGTACCTAAAACCAAGTAGTCTGGAACCTAACCCTAGAACAGTCTAGAACTGGAGTCTAGATCCTGGTAACTTATCTAGACTGTGAATCTAGAACATGAATCTAGAACCTGTTTTAAACAGCACCATTTTGCATCAACACAAATAAACCATCTTTACACCGTAGTCCTCTATGTAGACCTCTATGCTCCCTGATGGTGCCAGTGACTATACTCTATTGAAAATCTGGCACCCTCTCAGGAACAAAAGGGCAACATTTGGGTCTAAACATTGATAGGATGGCAGTAATAAATAGACCGATTTCCTGTACGAAGTACACTGCTTATCTGCAGGTTTTCCTTTTCCTCTTTTTCTATCTATTCTATTACACGAGGGGTGATATTTATTCCGGTGGAGCTCCCTTTTATTAATCCTACCACTAAACCTTTGAATTTTCATAGCCACTACTGGCTGTAGAAGTAGGATTAGGGTGGTATTTGTTCATGTTTTTCTTATATGTTTGCCCTGAGCTCGTACATGTTTTAGTTGATTATTATTAAAAGTTAAGTTTTATGGATCATATCAGTGAAGAATTTATTGTTATGGCTGCGATAAGAGGTAACAAGCAGGCTAGCAGAATCCGGGTCCAACCATCCTCCAGGGCAGTGCCTGTACGGGTACTAGAGGGTTAATGCATGGATGCTACCTGGCTATGGGCATCGGTATGGACACTCTTCTGATTAGAGCTGTTGGCTGATGCCATATGCAGGATAAGGTATGTGAGAAAATATGGCTGATATGAATGTGTGGACATGGAGAATTTTGATTCCTCTGCCCAAGTGATTTTGTCCATTGACTAGTATCACGCAGCAGAGCAAATCTAGATTTGAGGTCCAGGGGGCTCATCTGCTGCATCAGCCCAGCACTGGGTTGTAGGTTCCTCAGGGAGCTCTCCCTCCATCATACAATATACGGGAGCTGCAGGAATAAGATATGGCAGAGCGAACCCTCCGTCACAGGCCTTACCGGGATCCTGACAGCGAGGATTCCATGAATGTCGGAAAGATTACATAGTTCTCCTGCTGCTAAAACTTTACTAACAGTCAGCGCTCTGGCTTGTGATCTGCTGGGTCTGTGTCCCGAACACCGCGCTCCGCATTGCCACTATATAAAGCCTTAAGCCACTAAACATTTATTCTTTGACCATTTTGCAGATGCCATTCCAACTGAACTTTCAGCAACAACTCCAAGTCCCGGGGCAACTTCAGGTTCATCAGCTGCCATAACAGGCTCTGCAGCCACTTCCAAGTCTGGAGGAGTATCAGGAATAAGTGGCTCTCAGAGTCCTGGTATGGTTACAGGATCTACAAATGGTGGTTCCATCACTGGTTCAAATGAAAGCCCGAAGACCACAGCAGGTACAGGGGGCCCTTCTGTATCTGGAGTGACCATCCCAACTACTAAAAATGGTGATTCTACATCTTCTTTTACTCCTTCTTATGTAATCATTAATTGTGGTTATGGCTGTGATAAGAGGTAACAAGCAGGCTTATAGAAGCCAGGTCCAACCATCCTCCAGGGCAGTGCCTGTATGGGTACTAGAGGGTTAATGCATGGATGCTACCTGGCTATGGGCATTAGTATGGGCACTGTTATGATAAGAGCTGTTGTCTGATGATACTTATGCAGATGGGGATAGTATCAGGGAATCACTAGTTGGATAGGAGATATTATCATGGCAGGAATTATAGGGGTTATCCGACTCCTTATAAATAATAATAAATAAAGCAACCAAGTACATTTAAAAAACCTGACCAGTGCACATTGCTACCCAAAGCTGCAGTGCTACCCCCTGATAGACCTGCAAGAGTTGTAAAAGAAATGTCCATCAGTTTCCACAGTAAGAGGGACAAGGCTACAGCGCATCTACTATACACGACTATTTAAAGGGATTGTCCAGGTGTAAACTATTGATGGTCCATAAATAGTAAATCATTGGGTCTCCATGCCCATGATTCCCATCAATCAGCTATTTGGCTCACCAGTTACAAAGATGATTTTTGCATAAAGCAGTCAGTTGCTGTCTACAGGGAACAAACAGCTCTGTTTCCACTGCAGTGGCCAGGCTTGGTACTGCAGACAAAGTTACCGTTAAAGTGAATGGTAAGACAATATAGTGTGTATATAGCTCACCTACGCAAGAAGTGTCCTAGTTGTATGCGAGGAGAGGTTGGAATTTTGACCTGATGATCCACCAGCTCCAAGCGGTTTAACAAGGCATAAGGAAAAAGAATCCACAAAACAGGTCGGCTTCTACAACCAAAACTTCCTCTTTATTATTCCAAGGTTAAAAATGGACAGGCTTCACGCTGAAAGCGTTTTGGCTAGACGACTAGCCTTTTATAACAACTGTTGAAAAAGGGTATTTGTCTAACCGAAACGCGTTCAGCATGATGCCTGGCCTTTTTAAATCTTGGAATATTAAAGGGGAAGTTTAGGTTGTAGAAGCCGACCTGTTTTTTGGATTCTTTTTCCTTATGCCTTATTAAAGTGAATGACCTGTAATATCAAGCCTGGACACTGCAGTGGGAATGGAGCTGTTTGTTTCCTGTACACATCTGCTACAGATGGACTATCCTAAGGATAGGCCATCGAAAGTTTACAACTTGGCAACCCCTTTAATTAGAAATCTTGTCTCCATCCAAGCAAATGTTGGCCTATTAAAAGCCAGACTAAAGCTGTTATGCATTTCAGAGAGCTGTTGAACAGTGTTTCCTATTGAGTCCCCCCCATAAACGTTTGGTCTGGTCAAGCATGTGTGTGTTTTCAATGGGAATAGGGGAGTAAATTTTAACTATATATTTCTGGGGGAAGCTTATCTCCTCTAATAACAGACATCATCTGGAATACTGTGTCCAGTTCTGGGCACCCCAATTTAAAAATCACCTTGATCAACTGGAGCAAGTTCGGAGAAGAGTTAACAAGATGGTGAGCGGTCTGCAAATCATGTCCTATGAGGAACAGTTAAAGAATCTGGGAATGTTTAGCTTGCAGAAGAGATGGCTGAGAGGAGACACAGATCAGATATTGGACAGTGAGGGGGGATCAATGTGTAGAACAGCTTGCCACGGGAGGTGGGGAGTTTTCCTTCAATGGAAGTGTTCAGAGGCTAAATAGACATCTGTCTCGGATGATGTATTGATTCTGTATTGAGCAGGGGGTTGGACCCGATGATGATACAGGTCCCTTCCAACTCTACCATTCAATGAGGATGGGGCATGGTGTAATTTCACATGCCCAATTCTTCTTTCCCCAATATCTGCCATCAGGGGAGATTCAGAACACCCGCAATCACATTGGATGGTTGGCCAGTCCTACCAAAATTAGTGGATTTAGTAGACATTTGTTTAAGGTTCCTTCTCATCTGGAATTTCCTGAAAAATTGTTATCTGATACTTGGTGTTTCAATGCTTGTTTATGCCCTCTGTGTGTTCCTCCATCCTACATCTTCACTCCTTTTTGTTGTCTTAATACCTAACACTTGCTTCTGGTCCTGGTATTTCTTATATGATGTTCTGGTACTGACTCCTAACAACAGCTCACAGCTCTGGTTCTAACCCTGGTTGTATCCTGGTAATGGTGCTGCTCTTTATCTGTGATCTCGATCTCAAATGTTCCCGATTTGGACTCTGGTTCCCTCCTGGATTTGTTTCTAATCTGAACCGCTTCACACTCCTGACTACGTATATCAGTCCTAAATCTGATTATTTCCAATATACATCTGTTCTTGATTCATCTCCTGGTTCTGATCCTGGTTTGGCTCCTGCTCCTGACTACGGGCTACATCTCCGGGTTCTCTGTATGGAATCCTCTTATCAAGTTCTGCTGCTGCTGCAGCTCTGCTCACATTTTCCACCATTCGGAGGCTCCTCTGAGGACTAACATTTGGGAATCCTTTTAGAGGAAGAGGTTGAATGTGAAGACCAAAGCATTCCTTAGACTCCTGACTTCAGTTTAGTCTGGTGATGGTCGATCTCATCATGGTAGAGGGTCTAAGATGTACTAATCAGTAACAATGGTGCTAACTAACCCCAGATATTCTGAAGACATTACCAGCCTGCCTTCCCATAGAAGAATATTGAAGATGGACTGCCCTGCACCATATCTATAGTCTTCTGTATAGAGACTTAGTTTTATTCAATTTTAACTTGTGTGTCTTCTTCAGATCTCCCAACTAATGTGGCTGCCAGCACAGGTTCAGCAATTATTTCTAGGTCGCAAATGACGACCATATCCCGCTCAGGAGATACTCAGAAACCTGGAATGAGCTCAGGATCGCCTGTAAATAGCGTGCCCTCTGCTGATACAAATGTGCGATTAAGTACTCAATCCGTGTCGACCGCTGCTCCAGCACCCGATGAGACAACAGCATCTTCAAATGGAGGTTCTACCAATCCAAGTGTAAGCTTAAAAAACACTTCTGGTGCAAGTGGTCCGTCGGTACCTGGAGAGACAACAGGATCTTCAAGTGTTGTGTCTACTAATCCAAGAGTATCTACAGCTCCGAGTGTCAGCTTAGAGACCACATCTAAAGTGACTGGTCTACCAGAATCCGTGAAGACAACAGGATCTTCAAGTGTTGTGTCTACTAATCCAAGAGTATCTACAGTTCCGAGTGTCGGGTTAGAGACCACATCTAAAGTGACTGGTCTACCAGAATCCGTGAAGACAACAGGATCTTCAAGTAGTGTAACTACTAATCCAAGTGTAAGCTTGAAAACCGCATCTGGAGTCAGTGGTCCTTCAGTACCTACAGAGAGAGCAAGAACTTCAAGTGGTGTGTCTAATAATCCAAGTGTAAGCTTAGAAACCCCATCTGGAACAAGTGGTCTTCCAGGAACAGGAAAAACTAGTGTCCCTTCAGCATCTGGACGGACAACAGGATCTTCAAGTGGTGTGTCAAGTGTAAGCTTAAAAACCCCTCCTGGGGTAAGTGCTCTTACGGGATCAGAGATGACCACTAGACCTTCAGTATCTGGAGAGGTAACAGGAGCTGGTGCAGTGAGTCCTTCTGTACCCGGAGTGACCATCCCAGCTACTAGAAATGGTGATTCTACATCTTCTCTTATTCCACGGTAGACATGTAGCAAAATGTAACATATTATTGTAAAATGACTCTCTGTGCCGCAGTTTATTTGTACTTTCTATAGTTTTGCACTGGTTTTTGTTGTTTTACAATAACAATGTATTTTTAAAAACTTAGCATATGATAGCTTCACACAGAAAGTTATCACAGTCAGTTTAACCTTTGCTACATCTGTATGTGATCATTAAGAATTATTATTATGGCTTCACTAAGAGCCTGAAAGTCGGCTGAGGCTAATTGTATCAACCAGAGACCACTAAATAAACTATCTGACCATTTTGCAGGTGGCGTTTCAAGTGACTCTGCAACAACTAGAGCTGCGGAGTCGAATTCAGATGCTTCAGCTGCCATAACAGGCTCTGCAGCCACTTCCAAGTCTGGAGGAGTATCAGGAATAAGTGGCTCTCAGAGTTCTGGTATGGTTACAGGATCTACAAATGGTGGTTCCATCAGTGGTTCAAATGAAAGCCCGAAGACCACAGCAGGTACAGGGGGCCCTTCTGTATCTGGAGTGACCATCCCAACTACTAAAAATGGTGATTCTACATCTTCTTTTACTCCTTCATATGCGATCATTAATTGTTGTTATGGCTGTTATAAGAGGTAGCAAGCAGGCTTATAGAAGCTGGGTCCAACCATCCTCCAGGGCAGTGCCTGTATGGGTATTAGAAAGGATTAATGCATGAATGCTACCTGGCTATGGGCATCGGTATGGGCACTATTATGATTAGAGCTGTTGTCTGATTCCATATGCAGGATAAGGTATGAGAGAAAATATGGCTGATATAAATGTGTGGACATGGAGACTGATACTTATGCAGATGGGGATAGTATCAGGGAATCACTAGTTGGATAGGAGATATTATCATGGCAGGAATTATAGGGGTTATCCGGCTCCTAAAAAATAATAATAAATAAAGCAACCAAGTACATTAAATAAACCTGACCAGTGCACATTGCTACCCAAAGCTGCAGTGTCACCCCCTGATAGACCTGCAAGAGTTGTAAAAGAAATGTCCATCAGTTTCTGAAAACTGAAAGTGAGGAGACACAGATTACATATTAGACAGTGAGTGGAACAGGTTGCCACAGGAAGTGGGGAGTTGTCCTTCAATGGAAATGTTCAGAGGCCGGACAGACATCTGTCTGGGGTGATTAAGTGAATCCTGCACTGAGCAGGGGGTTGGACTCGATGATGATAGAGGTCCCTTCCAACTCTACCATTCTATGAGGATGGGGCATGGTGTAATTCCACATGCCCAACTCTTCTTTCCCCAATATCTTCCATTAGGGAAGATTCAGAACACCGGCACTTACATGGGATGGTTGGCCAGTCTGACCAAAATTAGTGGATTTAGTAGACATTTGTTTAAGGTGCCTTCTCACCTGGAATTTCCTGAAAAATTGTTGTCTGCTACTTGGTGTTTCAGTGGCTTGTTTATGCCCTCTGTGTGTTCCTCCATCCTACATCTTCACTCCTTTTTGTTGTCTTAATACCTAACACTTGCTTCTGGTCCTGGTATTTCTATGATGTTCTGGTACTGACTCCTAAAAACAGCTCACAGCTCTGGTTCTAACCCTGGTTGTATCCTGGTAATGGTGCTGCTCTTTATCTGTGATCTGGATCTCAAATGTTCCCGATTTGGACTCTGGTGCCTTCCTGGATTTTTTTCTAATCTGAAACGGTTCACGCTCCTGCCTACGTATATCAGTCCTAAATCTGATTCTTTCCCATATACATCTGTTCTTGATTCATCTCCTGGTTCTGATCCTTGTTTGGCTCCTGACTACGGGCTACATCTCCAGGTTCTCTGTATGGAATCCTTTTATGAATTCTTCTGCTGCTGCAGCTCTGCTCACATTTTCCACCATTCGGAGACTCCTCTGAGGACTAACATTTGGGAATCCTTTTAGAGGAAGAGGTTGAATGTGAAGACCAAAGCATTCCTTAGACTCCTGACTTCAGTTTAGTCTGGTGGTGGTCAATCTCATCATGGTAAAGGGTCTAAGATGTACTAATCAGTAACAATGGTTCTAACTAACCCCAGATCTTCTGAAGACATTACCAGCCTGCCTTCCCATAGAGGAATATTGAAGATGGACTTCCCTACACCATATCTATAGTCTTCTGTATAGAGACATAGTTTAATTCAATTTTAACTTGTGTGTCTTCTTCAGATCTCCCAACTAATGTGGTTGCCAGCACAGGTTCAGCAATTATTTCTAGGTCGCAAATGACGACCATATCCCGCTCAGGAGATACTCAGAAACCTGGAATGAGCTCAGGATCGCCTGTAAATAGCGTGCCTTCTGCTGATCCAAATGTGCGATTAAGTACTCAATCCGTGTCCACCGCTGCTCAAGCCCCCGATGAGACAACAGCATCTTCAAATGGAGACTCTACAAATCCAAGTGTGAGCTTAAAAAACACTTCTGGTGCAAGTGGTCCGTCGGTACCTGGAGAGACAACAGGATCTTCAAGTGTTGTGTCTACTAATCCAAGAGTATCTACAGCTCCGAGTGTCGGGTTAGAGACCACATCTAAAGTGACTGGTCTACCAGAATCCGTGAAGACAACAGGATCTTCAAGTAGTGTAACTACTAATCCAAGTGTAAGCTTGAAAACCGCATCTGGAGTCAGTGGTCCTTCAGTACCTACAGAGAGAGCAAGAACTTCAAGTGGTGTGTCTACTAATCCAAGTGTAAGCTTAAAAACCCCATCTGGAACAAGTGGTCAATCAGTACCTGTACAGACAACAGGATCTTCAAGTGGTGTGTCTAATAATCCAAGTGTAAGCTTAAAAACCCCATCTGGAACAAGTGGCTTTCTAGGAACAAGAAAGACTAATGGCCCTTCAGCATCTGGACAGACGACGGGATCTTCAAGTGGTGTGTCAAGTGTAAGCTTAAAAACCCCTCCTGGGGTAAGTGCTCTTACGGGATCAGAGATGACCACTAGACCTTCAGTATCTGGAGAGGTAACAGGAGCTGGTGCAGTGAGTCCTTCTGTACCCGGAGTGACCATCCCAACTACTAGAAATGGTGATTCTACATCTTCTCTTATTCCACGGTAGACATGTAGCAAAATGTAACATATTATTGTAAAATGACTCTCTGTGTCGCAGTTTATTTGTACTTTCTATAGTTTTGCACTGTTTTTTGTTGTTGTACGATAACAATATATTTTAAAAAACTTAGCATATTATAGCTTCACACAGAAAGTTATCACAGTCAGTTTAACCTTTGCTACATCTGTATGTGATCATTAAGAATTATTGTTATGGCTTCACTAAGAGCCTGAAAGCCGGCTGAGGCTAATTGTATCAACCAGAGACCACTAAATAAACTATCTGACCATTTTGCAGGTGGCGTTTCAAGTAACTCTGCAACAACTAGAGCTGCGGGGTCGAATTCAGATGCTTCAGCTGCCATAACAGGCTCTGCAGCCACTTCCAAGTTTGGAGGAGTATCAGGAGTAAGTGGCTCTCAGAGTCCTGGTATGGTTACAGGATCTACAAATGGTGGTTCCATCAGTGGTTCAAATGAAAGCCCGAAGACCACAGCAGGTACAGGGGGCCCTTCTGTATCTGGAGTGACCATCCCAACTACTAAAAATGGTGATTCTACATCTTCTTTTACTCCTTCATATGTGATCATTTAATTGTTGTTATGGCTGTGATAAGAGGTAGCAAGCAGGCTTATAGAAGACGGGTCCAACCATCCTCCAGGGCAGTGCCTGTATGGGTATTAGAAAGGGTTAATGCATGAATGCTACCTGGCTATGGGCATTGGTATGGGCACTATTATGATTAGAGCTGTTGTCTGATGCCATATGCAGGATAAGGTATGAGAGAAAATATGGCTGATATAAATGTGTGGACATGAAGACTGATACTTATGCAGATGGGGATAGTATCAGAGAATCACTAGTTGGATAGGAGATATTATCATGGCAGGAATTATAGGGGTTATCCGGCTCCTAATAAATAATAATAAATAAAGCAACCAAGTACATTAAAAAAACCTGAGCAGTGCACATTGCTACCCAAAGCTGCAGTGTCACCCCCTGATAGACCTGCAAGAGTTGTAAAAGAAATGTCCATCAGTTGCTGAAAACTGAAAGTGAGGAGACACAGATTACATATTAGACAGTGAGTGGAACAGGTTGCCACAGGAGGTGGGGAGTTGTGCTTCAATGGAAATGTTCAGAGGCCGGACAGACATCTGTCTGGGGTGATTAAGTGATTCCTGCACTGAGCAGGGGGTTGGACCCGATGACCCTGGAGGTCCCTTCCAACTCTACCATTCTATGAGGATGGGGCATGGTGTAGTTCCACATGCCCAACTCTTCTTTCCCCACTATCTTCCATCAGGGAAGATTCAGAACACCGGCACTCACATGGGATGGTTGACCAGTCCGACCAAAATTAGTGGATTTAGTAGACATTTGTTTAAGGTGCCTTCTCACCTGGAATTTCCTGAAGAATTGTTGTCTGCTACTTGGTGTTTCAGTGCTTGTTTATGCCCTCTGTGTGTTCCTCCATTCTACATCTTCACTCCTTTTTGTTGTCTTAATACCTAACACTTGCTTCTGGTCCTGGTATTCCTTATATGATGTTCTGGTACTGACTCCTAACAATGGCTCACAGTTCGGACTCTGGTTCTAACCCTGGTTGTATCCTGGTAATGGTGCTGCTCTTTATCTGTGATCTGCATCTCAAATGTTCCTGATTTGGATTCTGGTTCCCTCCTGGATTTGTTTCTAATCTGAACCGGTTCACGCTCCTGCCTACATATATCTGTCCTAAATCTGATTCTTTCCCATATACATCTGTTCTTAATTCATCTCCTGGTTCTGATCCTTGTTTGGCTCCTGCCCCTGACTACGGGCTACATCTCCGGGTTCTCTGTATGGAATCCTCTTATCAAGTTCTTCTGCTGTTGCAGCTCTGCTCACATTTTCCACCATTCGGAGACTCCTCTGAGGACTAACATTTGGGAATCCTTTTAGAGGAAGAGATTGAATGTGAAGACCAAAGCATTCCTTAGACTCCTGACTTCAGTTTAGTCTGGTGATGGTCAATCTCATCATGGTAAAGGGTCTAAGATGTACTAATCAGTAACAATGGTGATAACTAACCCCAGATCTTCTGAAGACATTACCAGCCTGCTTTCCCATAGAGGAATATTGAAGATGGACTTCCCTACACCATATCTAAAGTCTTCTGTCTATAGACTTAGTTTAATTCAATTTTAACTTGTGTGTCTTCTTCAGATCTCCCAACTAATGTGGCTGCCAGCACAGGTTCAGCAATTATTTCTAGGTCGCAAATGACGACCATATCCCGCTCAGGAGATACTCAGAAACCTGGCATGAGCTCAGGATCGCCTGTAAATAGCGTGCCCTCTGCTGATCCAAATGTGCGATTAAGTACTCAATCCGTGTCCACCGCTGCTCAAGCACCCGATGAGACAACAGCATCTTCAAATGGAGGTTCTACCAATCCAAGTGTAAGCTTAAAAAACACTTCTGGTGCAAGTGGTCCGTCGGTACCTGGAGAGACAACAGGATCTTCAAGTGTTGTGTCTACTAATCCAAGAGTATCTACAGCTCCGAGTGTCGGGTTAGAGACCACATCTAAAGTGACTGGTCTACCAGAATCCATGAAGACAACAGGATCTTCAAGTAGTGTAACTACTAATCCAAGTGTAAGCTTGAAAACCGCATCTGTAGTCAGTGGTCCTTCAGTTCCTACAGAGAGAGCAAGAACTTCAAGTGATGTGTCTACTAATCCAAGTGTAAGCTTAAAAACCCCATCTGGAACAAGTGGTCAGTCAGTACCTGTACAGACAACAGGATCTTCAAGTGGTGTGTCTAATAATCCAAGTGTAAGCTTAAAAACCCCATCTGGAACAAGTGGTCTTCCAGGAACAGGAAAGACTAATGGCCCTTCAGCATCTGGACAGACGACGGGATCTTCAAGTGGTGTGTCAAGTGTAAGCTTAAAAACCCCTCCTGGGGTAAGTGCTCTTACGGGATCCGAGATGACCACTAGACCTTCAGTATCTGGTGAGGTAACAGGAGCTGGTGCAGTGAGTCCTTCTGAACCCGGAGTGACCATCCCAACTACTAGAAATGGTGATTCTACATCTTCTCTTATTCCACGGTAGACATGTAGCAAAATGTAACATATTATTGTAAAATGACTCTCTGTGTCGCAGTTTATTTGTACTTTCTATAGTTTTGCACTGGTTTTTGTTGTTTTATGATAACAATGTATTTTTAAAAACTTAGCATATGATAGCTTCACACAGAAAGTTATCACAGTCAGTTTAACCTTTGCTACATCTATATGTGATCATTAAGAATTATTGTTATGGCTTCGCCCAGAGCCTAAAAGCAGGCTGAGGCTAATTGTATCAACCAGAGACCACTAAATAAACTATCTGACCATTTTGCAGGTGGCGTTTCAAGTGACTCTGCAACAACTAGAGGTGCGGGGTCGAATTCAGATGCTTCAGCTGCCATAACAGGCTCTGCAGCCACTTCCAAGTCTGGAGGAGTATCAGGAATAAGTGGCTCTCAGAGTCCTGGTATGGTTACAGGATCTACGAATGGTTTTTCTGCCACTGTTCCAAATGGAGGCCCGAAGACCACAGCAGGTACAGGGGGCCCTTCTGTATCTGGAGTGACCATCCCAACTACTAAAAATGGTGATTCTACATCTTCTCATATTCTATATGTAATCATTAAAGGGGTTGTCTCGCGCCGAAACGTTTTTTTTTTCTTCCATAGGCCCCCCGTTCGGCGCAGGACAACCCCAAAGGATGTTGTAAAAAAAAAAAAAAATTCATTACTTACCCGAATCCCCGCTCTGCGACGTCTTCCTTCTTCCTTCTTCTTCCTTCCCCAAGATGGCCGCCGGGATCTTCACCCACGATGCACCGCGGGTCTTCTCCCATAGTGCACCGTGGGCTCTGTGCGGTCCATTGCCGATTCCAGCCTCCTGATTGGCTGGAATCGGCACACATGATGGGGCGGAGCTACACGATGACGCGTAGAAGGGGGCGGAGCCAGAACGCCGCTCGTGCCGGGACGACCAGAAGGGAGAAGACTGGACTGCGCAAGCGCGTCTAAAAACGCCAGAAGACAGCGAATTTAGACGGATCCATGGCGACGGGGATGCTAGCAACGGAGCAGGTAAGTGAATAACTTCTGTATGGCTCATATTTAATGCACGATGTACATTACAAAGTGCATTAATATGGCCATACAGAAGTGTATACCCCCACTTGCTACCGCGAGAGAACCCCTTTAATGATTATTGTTATGGCTGCGTAAGAGGGTACCAACTCTTGAGTGACCATCCCATCGACTAAAAATGTTGATCCTACATCTTTTTTTACCCCCTTATATGTGATGAATAATTATTGTTAAAAGGGTGTTCCAGGGCATTTTTATTTTTTCCATAGATGATCGGGTTGAGACCCGCTACTCAAATCCGTGCCAATAAACTGATTCCCTTGGCATGTTCACTGTGCCCAGTGCAGCAAGCGCTGACATAACGCAGTGACCTGGGTTGGTATTGGAGGTGCTGCTCCCAGGAAATTCACAGTGTTGATCATCAATAGGAAAAGTAAAAAAAAAACTAGAATACCCCTTTAAGGCTGAACCAAGGGCCTAAAAACAGGCTAACAGCTCTACCCATGTTTGCCACCCTTCATTAAGGCTTTAACCTAGGAAACCTCTAATAGAAAGAGATTAAATGTGAAGACTAGAGGATTCCTTAGACTCTGGACCTCAGTTTAGCCAGGCCATGGTCAGTCTGGTCATGGAATAGGGTCTATTCAGTCATAATGGCATTACTAAAGGTACAACCAAATGACTGCCTGCCTTTCCATAGAGGTAAACAGAAAGCTTTCTTGGAACTAACGAGCTGAAATGGTAACAGCAAGATAAACGGTCAGCTCACCGCACTCTGGCCGGCTTGTTATGAAGGCGGCATTCCTTACATTCCTTCCGGCTGGGTCAGTGAAGGTCACATCCCTGTGCTGTAGCGTTCACTGCCGGGGAAGAATAGGTAAGTATAGAATATATTTTTTTTTTAAATGACAGCCCCCTTTAACCCCTTAGTGACCAGCCCATTGCCTTTTTACGTCCTGCCCAAGTGGGCTTTATTCTCTGAGGACGTAAAAACATGTGTCCTGCAGAGAATAAAGCCACGTGGGCTCTGGACGTGACCGGTCAATGCTGTCGGTGCCCGCAGGTAGCTGTCATCCTGGGCTGCGGGCAGTCCCCCCCCCCCCCCCCCCGGCAATGCGATCGGCGCTATCCAACGGATAGCGCCGATTGCATTAAAGTTGAAAGAAGTTTAAAAAAAGTTAAAGATTCAGCTTCCCTCATGGATCGGATCCATGGGGGCAGCTGAGATTACTCACCCCCGTCCGCCGCACTGCTCCTTGCTGTCCTGGTCCTCCAGGCCCCGAAGCTGGCCTTCTGCGCATGCGCGCCAGGTGGCATTACGTTAGCCGCATGCACAGAAGGCCCGGGAAATTTAAAATCTCCTGTCTCCCGGCTCCTGTAGGTAGCCGGGAGGCAGGAGATGTCCCCGGTACCGCGATCACCGTTATCCAATTGATAACGGTGATCGCGAAAAAGTAAAGAAAAATGTAAAAAAAGAAAAGTTTCACCTCTCCTTATGGATCGGATCCATGAGGGAAGGTGAAAATACTCACCCCCCTTTCTCCATGTTCTCCGCCCGGTCTTGGGACCCACTGCTGGCTTCTGCGCATGCGCTGATGTGGCGCGCATGCGCAGAAGGCCGGCGAGCCCAGCAAATTCAAAATCTCCCTTCACCCGGCTGTTACAGATATCCGAGTGCAGGGAGATATGACTGGGGACCGCTGTGTGCAGTTCCCAGTCACATGATCACCGTTATCCATCGGATAACGGTGATCATATAAAGTTAAAATCGTATCCGTAAGGGGGGATGAAATTACGTACCCAAGGTCCCCGGGTTTGTTCCCTGGTGGGATGTTGATCCGCGGACCTTACCCCAGCTTTGGCGCATGCCCCCATCAGCATGATGGCGGACGCATGCGCAAAAGTGAAAGATTGCCTAAGAAATTTAAAATCTCCCTGCTCCTGGCTACCAAAGGTAGCCAAGAGCCTGGAGATTTCATGGGGAGCCGCGGTATGCGGTTACTGGTCACGTGATCGCCGTTATCCAATGCATAATGGCGATCACGTAAAAGTTCTTTAAAAAGTGGAAGTTTCATCTCCCCTCACCGATGCGATTGGTGAGAGGAGATGAAACATTTTCTCGGAGGCTTCCGCATTTGAATCCAGATGCGATTATCCTCCATGGATCCTGCCGGCTACTGGGTATGCGCCCGCCGGCAAAATGCCGGACACATTCGCAGGAGCCCAGGAAGTTTTAAATCTCCTTGCTCCCAGCGACCAACAGTCGCTGAGTGCTTGGAGCAGTGACCGGAGGCCTCGTTGAGCGGTCCCCGGTCACGTAATAAAGTAGCGATATAACATTAGGCCGGTCACACATGACCGGAGAGGAATTACGGGTTCTGCATGCGCTTGATCAGCGGTAATCCACGGATCAATCACATGCATTGGATTACACAATTCCCCCCAATTAGCGGGTTGGAAATACGTAATCCACTCGCAGAAACAGAATACAACATGCTATATTTTACCGTGGATATCCGCCACCTAGAGCCCATTGTGCTCTATGACCGCGGATATACTCGCAGCCCATATGCAAATACATTGTGTTTGGGCTGCGGGTACCCGGGTCATCTCTAAGCGACGGCGCGGGAAATATAAACAAAAAACGGTGTACTGCGCATGACCGCCTGTGTGAGTAGGCAGTTATGCGCAATACATTACTCTGCCGTACGCAGGGTCACAGCCGGGCTCACAGTTGGGATCCGCTGCGGGCCTCCGCAAGCAAATTCCCCATACGGCTGCGTGAGCCCGGCGTTATTCAGACCGCTACCTGTAATCCGTAATTTACAAGAAGCCCCGGGAACGCTGGCCTTCCTGCAGTTCCAGGAGCAGCTTGTTGAGCGCCTTCTGTGTGAGACCGCCGCACTGCAGCAAGATTACAAAACCTCACAGAGGGCCACTTCCTACACCCCATCCCCGCCGCTGAGGTCAAGAAATATCCCCAAAAAAGCGAGAGAGGAGGGGGGATACACTGTTTTCTTGCCCCATGTGCCCATCCCAACCAGCCTCCGTAATTACCCCTGTCTTCGGACATAAAACGCAGTTTATATTATCACTTTTAGCTGATATTTAGGGAATGCCAAAAAAATGGGGATGGCGAGGGATGGGGGGGGGGGGGGAGGATTATTTTTAGGAAGTCAATTTTTTTTCCGTTTAAGTGGGCAATGGGGCCTGGAATTCAGTTGTACCCTGAAATCCAGCGGGCATTCCCTTCATTATGGGCCTAGCCATGTGTCCTGTAAGTAGATTAGGGCAACAATGGGTATGTTTCTGAACACGGGACAAGCGGGGGTATCTATTTTGGGGTAAACATCTTCATTCCTATGTACACTGTACAAAAAAACCTGTTTTTAAATTGACAAAATTGCCAAAAAAATGAAAATCGTAATTTTTTTTCCTTCTGCTTTGCTTGGATTCATTCAAATACTGTAGGGTCAAAATGCACAATACACCCCTAGATGAATTCGTTAAGGGGTCTAGTTTTTAAAATGGGGTCATTTGTGGAGGTTTTCTATCGTTTTGGCCGCTCAATGGCTCTACAAGTGGGCAATGGGGCCTGGAATTTATTCCGTTGTACCCTGAAATCCAACGGGTGTTCCTTTCATTATAGGCCTAGCCAGGTTTCCTTAAGTAGATTAGGGCCACAATGGGTATGTTGCTGAATATGGGACAAACGGGGGTATGTATTTTGGGGTGCAAGTCTTCATTTATATATGTGCTGTACAAAAAAAACTGCTTTTAAAATGACAGAATTACCAAAAAAATGAAAATCGTAATTTTTTCCCTTCTGCTTGGCTTAGATTCATTAAAAAAATGTGAAGTCAAAACAGTCATCGTACCCCTAGATAAATTCGTTAAGGGGTCTTATTTTCAAAATGGGGTCACTTGTGGGCGTTCTCCATCGTTTTGGTCACTCAATGGCTCTACAAGTGGGCAATAGGGCCTAAATCTCCTTCAAGCAAAATTTCTGTTCCGAAAGTCACCGGTTGCTCCTTTCATTTTGGGCCCCATTGTGCCTACAGACGTAATACTAGGGCCACAATAGGTATGTTTCTGAGCACAGGACAAGCAGGGGTATCGATTCTGGGGTGCAAATCCTCATTTTCATGTGTACTATAGAAAAAAAAGTCCTGTCTTTGAAATTACATATTTGAAAAAATATGAAATTTTAGTTTTTCTCTTCTAAATTGCATTGAATCCTGAAAAAAAACTGTGGGGTTAAAATGCTCATGACTCCCCTCAGTGAATACGTTAAGGGGTGTAGTTTTTAAAATGGGGTCACTTGTGGGGGTATCTATCATTTTGACTCCTATGAGCCTTTCCAATTTTGGCTTGGTGCAGAAAAACAAAGGTTCCTCAAAATGCTGAAAAGTAATGTTACATTTGTACGTCTCCTAAATGGTTAAAAAAAACCTAAAGTTTTTCCAATGTGTGCCAAAAATGAAGTAAACGGATGGAATATATATATATTAGCAAAAATTTCTATATTATGTTTGCACATATTTCAGATATTGCAGTTGAAAATGTGAAAAAATGACGATTTTCTTCAAAATTTTCCCAATTTTGGCGCTTTTAATAAATAAACACAAATTCTATCAGTCTATTTTTTCCGACTAAATGAAGGACAACATGTGGTGAAAAAACAATGTCAGAATCGCTTAGACATGCAAAACCTCTCTGGTGTTTTTCCATGTTAAAGTGACACATGTCAGATTTGCAAAATTTGGCCTGGTCATTAAGGTGCAAACAGGCTTGGTCACTAAGGGGTTAAGGATGCTCTTCTTCTGTAAATTGCTCCGGTGCAGTAGAGCCTCTTAACAAATGCTGGATGACAGTGAGCAGAGCGCTATATGTACAGTCTTCTGCATGTAGACTTCAGGTCTATATACACAGGATGACTGCAAAGCCACCCCCGCGAATGAATTATTGCTCGTCGTTCCGTTGCTGCCGGCATTTACACTGAAGGATTATCGTTCAGATTCCTGCAATCCAGCGAGATTGTGAATGATGATTGGCCCGTGTAAAACGGCCCCTTGTTGAATTTAACTGTAACTCATGTGTCTTCTTCAGATCTCTCAAGTAAAAGCCAGTTTGTTACCAAGGATGCAACGACTCAGCCAAAGCCAAGTGGCCAACAAAGTACAAAGGATTCAGCATTGACGGGCATGAGTGCAGAGATCCCTCCATCAACTACAGCAGCTACATCAACTACAGCAGCAACATCAACTACAGCAGCAACACCAACTACAAAGATATATTATAGAGTTCTGTACTTTACAGTTGTGAATAAAGACTATAGTAAAATAGACCTAGACGACTTCAAAAAAGATATCGAAACCAGGGCAAGTATCAAAATCTCCAACTGCAGGACAATTCTCAAATATTATTATATTAGGGGTCTCCTTTTTATGTAGCTACATAAAGTGAATGTGCGCACAACCAGTAGGGGGCGGAGAGCCAACTGAGGAGAGGTTTAGTATTGACCTCAGTGGGAGCTGTACGGATGTTTGTGCAGTGAGCTCCCCCTACAGGGGGCTGCAGGCAGCCAGAATTCATACCTTAGTAAAGCAGACATGTGAGTCACAAAAATGGAGCTCCAGCCCCTGTAAAAACATAAGATGAATTTACTCAGGATGGAATTAGGAGCGAAATACAAAGTGCTATTTCTAGCATGAGGCTCCATATTAGAGGTTTTTGCCCTCTTTGATATGGCTTGAGCTTTTGCAGGTGACGTTTAGATTTGTATAAAACTGACTTTTCAGCCATTAAAAATTGATGAACTATCCATCCAGACGCTGCCTGGGACCCCGGACAATCAGCTGTTGGGATATGGAGCAGGAAGCAGAGAGCGCTGTAAATTCTACAGTGGCCCAGCATGGTATTACAGGAATAGTTCCTATTCAAGCAAATGAAAGAGAGCCTACAATACCATGCCAGGCCACTACACAATGTACGGCGCTACCTGCTTCCTGGTGAGAACAGCTGATCACCTAGGGTTATGGGCAGTGCACCCACGTCAGTCAGATATTGATGACCTAGCCGGTGGATAGCTGCAAAACCTCTAAGTATGTAAAAAGTTCATAGACATCATGGGGCCTAAAAAGCATTTTTAGGTATGCTAGTTCATGAATATTACAGAATAGAGTGAACACCGACACTTACTTGTTCCTTTTGTTTTTGCAGCTTTATCCCATTTTCATAACACTTCGTTACTTCTTCAATGTAGAAGTTACTGGCATGAGGTAGGTTTCCAAACTCTGCTTGAAAGTATTAAAAAGGGTTCTGCAGGACTCTCACTATTGCTGACCTATCCTCAGGTTAGGTCATCAATCGTTGATCGGAGGGGTCTGCCGCTTGGGATCCCAGACAGTCAGCTGTTCGCCTGGCCACTGTCAGTGTGAGCGGAGCTGGAAGGTAACCGCTTTGTCAACATTGCAGCTTGCCAGGTTGATAAAGCATTAAATTCAATGGAAGCTGCAGCCCCATAACCAACCTGGGCCGCTACAGTCTGGACAGAGATATCTGCTTCCAGTGCTCTCTGCATTGGCAGTGGGCTGGGTGAACAGCTAATCCCAATAGCGAACCCCCATCGATCACTTATTGATGACCTATCCTGAGGGCAGCTCATCATTAGCTGCACAAGAGCTGACAGTCTACAGTCTGTAGAGATACTGTGATGTACCTTGGTGGTGTGTGCCGTGTCCTTGCACTATGCAGTACCTAGTACTGGACACTAGAGGCATCGAGGGGGTTGTTATATCAGTATGTCCATGCCTCGGCTTATGTAGCATCGCCGGGTTCTGTTCTGTATGGGCTGCAGACAAGCTGAATGTTGCTGCGGAGCAGCGGAGATCTTGGCTGCAGGTAAGCAGAAATGTTCTTCCAGCAGATGAGGGTTCCTAATAATCACACAGGATGATCACAATTTGCCACATTGTAATTATTCCAGCACAGAAACCTTTAAAGGGAAACTGAAGCCACAAAATGTAAGACATATGGGGCAGCTTTATCAAATGGAACGTTCCAGAAAAGAGGCATAATGTGATTTTACAGAACAATCGCGTAAGGCCAGACTCACTCGGACGTATTTGCGCACGAAAAATTTGCACTTGCAGAAAATTTAACCCATTGATTTAAATGCGTTCGTTCACACGGGCGTAGCTGGCATGTGCATCTCGGTCATGCAAAAAAATAGGCAGCACATTTAGAACTCATCAAACTATTGTCAATTTCAATGGCTGAGAGATCGATTCGGTGCGTCTTTTTTCGAGCATGCAATTGTGCTGTGTACCACGTGCGCATGCAAAAAGTACAGTAAAATACACGGATGCGTGCGCAAATACGCAAAATTCATTCTGCAAAAGCGCAACAGTTGTCTGGGATGACTTGGTGATCCTGCACTAAGCAGGTGGTTGGACCCGATGACTCCGAAGGTTTCCGATGACCCCGGAGGTTCCGATGACCCCGGAGGACCCGATGACCCCGGAGGTCCCAATGACCCCGGAGGTCCCAATGATCCCAGAGGTTCCGATGATCCCGGAGGTCCCGATGACCCAGGAGGTCCCTTCCAACTCTACCAGTCTATGATTCTATAACGGAAATGCTTACACTCATGTAAATACGGCCTTAGTTATGGAGATACAGTAAATCAAAGTTACGTATATTACAACCATAAACACGCACTCAGCTGCATAAGGGAGGCAAAAAAGAGCTCAACACACAAAAGCCTCAATAAAAATAATTATATTAAAATTTCACATAATAGATGTGTATATAACCAACGATGAGTATAATACCACAAGCAGATTGTTTACTTCTCTAGGCGCAGGTTATAAGGTTGGCACTGGAGATGAGCGAGCACCAAAATGCTCGGGTGCCCGTTACTCGGAACGAAATTTTCGCAATGCTCGAGGGTTCGTTTCGAGTAACGAACCCCATTGAAGTCAATGGGCGACCCGAGCATTTTTGTATATTGCCGATGCTCGCTAAGGTTTTCATTTGTGAAAATCGGGGCAATTCAAGAAAGTGATGGGAACGACACAGCAACGGATAGGGCAGGCGAGGGGCTACATGTAGGGCTGCATCTCAAGTTCACAGGTCCCACTATTAAGCCACAATAGCGGCAAGAGTGGGCCCCCCCCCCACTGTCAGCATAAAGATCGTTCTCCTCTGCCATAGCTGTAACAGCTGTGGCAGAGAAGAACGATGTTTGCCCATTGAATTCAATGGAGCCGGCAATACAGCAGGTTCCACTGAAAGCACTGGGCTGCCGGCGATCGCAGGATGAATTGTCGGGAAGGGGTTAAATATATAAGCCCTTCCCTGCAATTCATCCAGAAATGTGTTACAATAAAAATATATACCGGCGTATAAGGCGACGGGGCGTATAAGACGACCCCCCCAACTGTCACCTTATACGCCGGCAATACAGTGGAGCAAAGAATAAAAATCATTACTCACTTCACCGGTGCTTCTGCGGTGCTCCTGCAGGCTGTCGCTCCCTCCTGGTCCCCGGCAGAGCATTGCTTTCTGGACGCAGTGGTTGAAATCCCCGCCTCCAGAAACACACGTGCCTTCAGCCAATCACAGCCATTCAATGACATCATTGTCATTGGCTGTGATTGGCTGAAGGCACGTGTGTTTCTGGAGGCGGGGATTTAAAGCCCTTCGTAGAGAAAGCAATGCTCTGCCGGGAACCAGGAGGGAGCGACAGCCTGCAGCAACGGCGCAGAACACCAGGAGAAGTGAATAATGATTTTTATTCTTTGCTCCACTGTATTGCCGGCGTATAAGGTGACAGTTGGGGGGTCGCCTTATACGCCGGTATATATTTTTATTGTAACACATTTCTGGATGAATTGCAGGGAAGGGCTTATATATTTAACCCCTTCCCGACAATTCATCCCGCGATCGCCGGCAGCCCATTGCTTTCAGTGGAACCTGCTGTCTTGCTGGCTCCATTGAATTCAATGGGCAAACGTCGTTCTTCTCTGCCACAGCTGTTACAGCTGTGGCAGAGAAGAATGATTTGTCTTCTATATGTTCTCAATGGGGTCGGCTCTGCTGCCGCCGGCCCCATTGAGCGCATATAGAGAAGAGAACAGAAATCGCAGATCGCACATAGGTGCGATCTGCGATTTCTATGGCCTAAGAAGGACCGTTGGGGTTGTGGAAGCCTAAAATCACTCCTAACACTCTCCCTATAGCAACTCCACCAAGACAGCACTTTCCCTGAACTACGTCAGAATGCATCTGTGGCAAGCCGCGGGAGGGGCCGATTTTAATACTCGGGTGACACCTAATCTCGCCAGCCACTCACTGCAGGGGGGTGGTATAGGGCTTGAACGATGCAGGGGGAAGTTGTAATGCCTTCCCTGTCTTTCTATTGGCCAGAAAAGCGCGCAAATTTGTCAGGGAAGAAAATGAAAGTAACCCGAACACCGCGTGGTACTCGTTACGAGTAACGAGCATCTTGAACACCCTAATACTCGAACGAGTATCAAGCTCGGACGAGTACGTTCGCTCATCTCTAGTTGGCATCATTGTTATGTTCTCACTATTGTCTGGTACATCTGACTATGTAGCATTCAATCTGCTTGTATTATAATCATCATTGGTTACATGATTGTGACAGCATGGGATATATTTTGCATAGACAAAGGAACGCCCAACGATAGAACATGTCATGATTTTTTTCCTGCACAGCGATGTGATTCTGGAAATCTCCGGCGTAGCGTGAGAGTTTGAAAAAGGCAGCAGGAAGATAGGTCCTGCCCTATCTTTCCCACATGTAGTATTAACGCGCAAGAATCCTTCTAATGGAAACGGAACCATAGAAAACAATGGTTTTATCCCATTATACGGCAATGACTACTATGGCCGCACAACGAGACAACAACATGCCCATGTTAATAACCCCCTTAAGCAGAAGGCTACCATAGAAGTCTACGGCAGGTTAAAAAATCAAGCGGGTGGGTGTAACCTCCGGACAACCCGTGTTCATGTGCAAATACATTCTGTTATGGCGAGCATATTTGCGCATACGTTCATCTGTTGGAGCCCTTAATACAGTTACCAAATCAGATCCTCACTGGTGCCCGAGAGTTGTACAATCAATGTAAAATCTTCTGTCTGGTGTACACAGCTCCTATGCAGAAATATGTGTCTGCCTGGTTACAGACTACCAACAAGTCTGCGCCGTCTGATCATGTAGTCTTTTTATATATATATATTGCTTGTAGTCTGTAGCTGTAGAGCCCTCGAGGTGTATAGGACTTGTAGACATAAAGCAGCAGCTCCTTCTCATCACAGTTTGCTTGCAGTCGCTTCATTTGTTTTAGTTTGAATCCAGAAGGCTTTATAATAAATAGTTGTAAGGTCTTCCCCCCCCCCATGCTTTGTATTACCTGTATAATGCAGCCGGTGACATGAGATGCTTTGGATAGTCACACGCTGTTACTTGTTCTCCTTCTGACAGTGCGGGATCAGTAGTCGTCGGTGCTACCCTGGAGTTCAACGGTCCTCCACCGTCCAACCAGACGATTGTAGATACTTTTTATGCTTCTGCGAAGTCTCAAAATATGACACTTGGCGACTCAGAGCTGTTACCTCGTAGCTTTCGGGTTGGAGGTAAGTGAACTCAAATCTAAAAGAGCCTTTAAACCCTGAAACAAATCCCCATAAACCCCAAGTCTACAAGGTAAGGCGACATCGTTTACCCCATTCCAGAAGCCCCAGTGGTGGGTAATGGAGGTCACACACTGAATGCCCCCTTTATTACAGCCCCGGCCCTCTCACGATTAGCGCTTCCCTGTATGGTAATTCCCCCCGTGACCCCGGAGTGCAGCATAAAATCACATGACCAGTTTTCCGCGGATCAGTTTTAGTGTGAATCCACATTAGACGGGAGATCCAGCGATCTGAGTGACTATATGTGATACAAGGTTGGGGGCGCTGCTAGCTCCTTTTATTATTACTTTGTTTTTAATTTATTTTGGTCAGGGCTTGGTAGTCTTTAGGACGGGCCATTGTGTCCATATGAGGAATTTCTACCTAGCCTAGGTTATTGCACTAGAGCTGTAGGAGTACTAGCCAGGGATATTGGTCCCATATAGGTGCTGATAGGCTTAGTATTATTTAGTTAGCTCAGCTCAATCCAGGTTATTCAATAACAACTTTAGGTGTTCTAGCTAGGGCTCTTGCTCCCTCCCTGAGGTGCTGACTAGAATACTTTCAGTAGCTCTTGATCCTGTTACTTTACTCTAGACTTCTAGTCTTTTCTATATCTGCTATTTGAGTACTCTATAAACTGTTTGCTGGTTAAGCTATCTATATATGGGGTTCCTGAGGAGTTGAGAGATCGACAGAAACGTGTTGAACTGAGAACCTAGAACCTGCATCTAGAAATTTGATTCCCTATTTTGAGTCTGTAATCTGGAACCTGAGCCTGAAATGATATCTGGGGAGAGGATTCCAGGACCCAAGTCTAGAATCTTTGTGAATCTAGAATCCAGAAGACATGGAATTAGGATCTAGAATCACCTAGAACCAAGTAATCTGTATCTAGAACCAAGTAATACGAATCTGGAACCCAATCCCAGAACAGTCTAGAACTGGAATCTAGACCCTGGTATCTTATCTAGACTGTGAATCTAGAACATGAATCTAGAACCTGTGTAAAACAGCACCATCTGCCAAGTGGTATCAACACAAATAAACCATCTTTACACCGTAGTCCTCTATGTAGACCTCTATGCTCCATGATGGTGCCAGTGACTATACTCTATTGAAAATCTGGCACCCTCTCAGGAACAAATGGGCAACATTTGGGTCTAAACATCGATAGGATGGCAGTAATAAATAGACCGGTTACCTGTACGAAGTACACTGCTTATCTGCAGGTTTTCCTTTTCCTCTTTTTCCATCTATTCTATTACACGAGGGGTGATATTTATTCCGGTGGAGCTCCCTTTTATTAATCCTACCACTAAGCCTTTGAATTTTCATAGCCACTACTGGCTGTAGAAGTAGGATTAGGGTGGTAGTTGTTCATGTTTTTCTTATATGTTTGCCCTGAGCCCGTACATGTTTTAGTTGATTATTATTAAAAGTTAAGTTTTTTGGATCATATCAGTGAAGAATTTATTGTTATCGTTGTGATAAGAGGTAACAAGCAGGCTAGCAGAATCCGGGTCCAACCATCCTCCAGGGCAGTGCCTGTATGGGTACTAGAGGGTTAATGCATGGATGCTACCTGGCTATGGGCATCGGTATGTGCACTCTTCTGATTAGAGCTGTTGGCTGATGCCATATGCAGGATAAGGTATGTGAGAAAATATGGCTGATATGAATGTGTGGACGTGGAGAATTGTGATTCCTCTGCCCAAGTGATTTTGTCCATTGACTAGTATCATGCAGCAGAGCAAATCTAGACTTGAGGTCCAGGGGGCTCATCTACTGCATCAACCCAGCACTGGGTTGTAGGTTCCTCGGGGAGCTCTCCCTCCATCATACAATATACGGGAGCTGCAGGAATAAGATATGGCAGAGCGAACCCTCCGTCACAGGCCTTACCGGGATCCTGACAGTGAGGATTCTATGAATGTTAGAAAGATTACATAGTTCTCTTACTGCTAAACCTTTACTAACAGTCAGCGCTCTGGCTTGTGATCTGCTGGGTCTGTGTCCCGAACACCGCGCTCCGCATTGCCACTATATAAAGCCTTAAGCCAGTAAACATTTATTCTTTGACCATTTTGCAGATGACATTCCAACTGAACTATCAGCAACAACTCCAAGTCCCGGAGCGAATTCAGGTTCATCAGCTGCCATAACAGGCTCTGCAGCCACTTCCAAGTCTGGAGGAGTATCAGGAATAAGTGGCTCTCAGAGTCCTGGTATGGTTACAGGATCTACAAATGGTGGTTCCATCAGTGGTTCAAATGAAAGCCCGAAGACCACAGCAGGTACAGGGGGCCCTTCTGTATCTGGAGTGACCATCCCAACTACTAAAAATGGTAATTCTACATCTTCTCTTATTCCACGGTAGACATGTAGCAAAATGTAACATATTATTGTAAAATGACTCTCTGTGCCGCAGTTTATTTGTACTTTCTATAGTTTTGCACTGTTTTTTTTGTTTTACGATAACAATATATTTTCAAAAACTTAGCATATGATAGCTTCACACAGAAAGTTATCACAGTCAGTTTAACCTTTGCTACATCTGTATGTTATCATTAGGAATTATAATTATGGCTTCACCAAGAGCTTGAAAGCCGGCTGAGGCTAATTGTATCAACCAGAGACCACTAAATCAACTATCTGACCATTTTGCAGGTGGCGTTTCAAGTGACTCTGCAACAACTAGAGCTGCGGGGTCGAACTCAGATGCTTCAGCTGCCATAACAGGCTCTGCAGCCACTTCCAAGTCTGGAGGAGTATCAGGAATAAGTGGCTCTCAGAGTCCTGGTATGGTTACAGGATCTACAAATGGTGGTTCCATCAGTGGTTCAAATGAAAGCCCGAAGACCACAGCAGGTACAGGGGGCCCTTCTGTATCTGGAGTGACCATCCCAACTACTAAAAATGGTGATTCTACATCTTCTTTTACTCCTTCATATGTGATCATTAATTGTTGTTATGGCTGTGATAAGAGGTAACAAGCAGGCTTATAGAAGCCGGGTCCAACCATCCTCCAGGGCAGTGCCTGTATGGGTATTAGAAAGGGTTAATGCATGAATGCTACCTGGCTATGGGCATCGGTATGGGCACTATTATGATTAGAGCTGTTGTCTAATGCCATATGCAGGATAAGGTATGAGAAAATATGGCTGATATGAATGTGTGGACATGAAGACTGATACTTATGCAGATGGGGATAGTATCAGGGAATCACTAGTTGGATAGGAGATATTATCATGGCAGGAATTATAGGGGTTATCCGGCTCCTAAAAAATAATAATAAATAAAGCAACCAAGAACATTAAATAAACCTGACCAGTGCACATTGCTACCCAAAGCTGCAGTGTCACCCCCTGATAGACCTGCAAGAGTTGTAAAAGAAATGTCCATCAGTTTCCACAGTAAGAGGGAGAAGGCTACAACGCATCTACTATACACGACTATTTAAAGGGATTGTCCAGGTGTAAACTATTGATGGTCCATAAATAGTAAATCATTGGGTCTCCACGCCCATGATTCCCATCAATCAGCTGTTTGGCTCACCAGTTGCAAAGATCATTTCTGCATAAAGCAGTCAGTTGCTGTCTACAGGGAACAAACAGCTCTGTTCCCACTGCAGTGGCCTGGCTTGGTACTGCAGACAAAGTTACCATTAAAGTGAATGGTAAGACAATATAGTGTGTATATAGCTCAATATAGCGGTTTAATAAGGCATAAGGAGAAAGAATCCAAAAAACAGGTCGGCTTTTTCAACTAAAACTTCCTCTTTATTATTCCAAGGTTAAAAATGGACAGGCTTCACGCTGAAAGCGTTTTGGCTAGACCAATAGCCTTTTTCAACAACTGAAGGGCTGTCACAGTGCAGAGGCATCAGCCCTATTCTCATCCCCACAGTGAAAGACTAGAAGCAATGGGATGAAACTGAAAGGGAGGAAACACAGATTAGATAGTAGACAGTGAGGGGGATCAGTGAGTGGAACAGGTTACCACGGGAGGTCATGAATTCTCCTTCAATGGAAGTGTTCAGAGGCCGGACATCTGCCTGGGATGATTTAGTGATTCTGCACTGAGCAGGGAGTTGGACCCGATGACCCTGGAGGACCCTTCCAACTCTACCATTCTATGAGGATGGGGCATGGTGTAATTCCACATGCTGACTCTTCTTTCCCCAATATCTGCCATCAGGGGAGATTCAGAACACCGGCACTCACATTGGATGGTTGGCCAGTCCAACCAAAATTAGTGGATTTAGTAGACATTTATTTAAGGTGCCTTCTCACCTGGAATTTCCTAAAGAATTGTTGTCTGCTACTTGGTGTTTCAATGCTTGTTCATGCCCTCTGTGTGTTCCTCCATTCTACATCTTCACTCCTTTTTGTTGTCTTAATACCTAACACTTGCTTCTGGTCCTGGTATTCCTTATATGAAGTTCTGGTACTGACTCCTAACAACAGCTCACAGTTCGGACTCTGGTTCTAACCTTGGTTGTATCCTGGTAATGGTGCTGCTCTTTATCTGTGATCTCGATCTCAAATGTTCCCGATTTGGACTCTGGTTCCCTCCTGGATTTGTTTCTAATCTGAACCGGTTCACGCTCCTGCCTACGTATATTAGTCCTAAATCTGATTCTTTCCAATATACATCTGTTCTTGATTCATCTCCTGGTTCTGATCCTGGTTTGGCTCCTGCTCCTGACTACGGGCTACATCTCCTGGTTCTCGATTTGGAATCCTCTTATCAAGTTCTTCTGCTGCTGCAGCTCTGCTCACATTTTCTGCCATTCGGAGACTCCTCTGAGGACTGTGATCTGGGAATCCTCTTACAGGAAGAGATTGAATGTGAAGACCAAAGCATTTCTTAGACTCCTGACTTCAGTTTAGTCTGGTGATGGTCAATCTCATCATGGTAGAGGGTCTAAGTTGTTCTAATCAGTAACAATGGTGCTAACTAACCCCAGATCTTCTGAAGACATAACCAGCCTGCCTTCCTATAGAGGAATATTGAAGATGGACTGCCCTGCACCATATCTAAAGTCTTCTGTCTATAGACTTAGTTTAATTCAATTTTAACTTGTGTGTCTTCTTCAGATCTCCCAACTAATGTGGCTGCCAGCACAGGTTCAGCAATTATTTCTAGGTCGCAAATGACGACAATATCCCGCTCAGGAGATACTCAGAAACCTGGAATGAGCTCAGGATCGCCTGTAAATAGCGTGCCCTCTGCTGATCCAAATGTGCTATTAAGTACTCAATCCGTGTCGACCACTGCTCCAGCACCCGATGAGACAACAGCATCTTCAAGTGGAGGTTCTACCAATCCAAGTGTGAGCTTAAAAAACACTTCTGGTGCAAGTGGTCCGTCGGTACCTGGAGAGACAACAGGATCTTCAAGTGTTGTGTCTACTAATCCAAGAGTATCTACAGCTCCGAGTGTCAGCTTAGAGACCACATCTAAAGTGACTGGTCTACCAGAATCCGTGAAGACAACAGGATCTTCAAGTAGTGTAACTACTAATCCAAGTGTAAGCTTGAAAACCGCATCTGGAGTCAGTGGTCCTTCAGTACCTACAGAGAGAGCAAGAACTTCAAGTGGTGTGTCTAATAAACCAAGTGTAAGCTTAAAAACCCCATCTGGAACAAGTGGTCTTCCAGGAACAGGAAAAACTAGTGGCCCTTCAGCATCTGGACAGACGACGGGATCTTCAAGTGGTGTGTCAAGTGTAAGCTTAAAAACCCCTCCTGGGGTAAGTGCTCTTACGGGATCAGAGATGACCACTAGACCTTCAGTATCTGGAGAGGTAACAGGAACTGGTGCAGTGAGTCCTTCTGTACCCGGAGTGACCATCTCAACTACTAGAAATGGTGATTCTACATCTTCTCTTATTCCACGGTAGACATGTAGCAAAATGTAACATATTATTGTAAAATGACTCTCTGTGCCGCAGTTTATTTCTACTTTCTATAGTTTTGCACTGGTTTTTGTTGTTTTATGATAACAATGTATTTTTAAAAACTTAGCATATGATAGCTTCACACAGAAAGTTATCACAGTCAGTTTAACCTTTGCTACATCTGTATGTGATCATTAAGAATTATTGTTATGGCTTCACCCAGAGCCTAAAAGCAGGCTGAGGCTAATTGTATCAACCAGAGACCACTAAATAAACTATCTGACCATTTTGCAGGTGGCGTTTCAAGTGACTCTGCAACGACTAGAGGTGCGGGGTCGAATTCAGATGCTTCAGCTGCCATAACAGGCTCTGCAGCCACTTCCAAGTCTGGAGGAGTATCAGGAATAAGTGGCTCTCAGAGTCCTGGTATGGTTACAGGATCTACAAATGGTGGTTCCATCACTGGTTCAAATGAAAGCCCGAAGACCACAGCAGGTACAGGGGGCCCTTCAGTATCTGGAGTGACCATCCCAACTACTAAAAATGGTGAGTCTATATCATCTCATATTTAATTTTATGTGATCATTATTGATTATTGCTATGGCCCCACTAAGAGGCTAAAACAGGCTAACAGAAGCTGGGTACAACCATCCTTTCAGGGTTCTCCTGCATCAGTGCCTGTATGGGTACTAGAGAGGATTCATGCATGGATGCTGCCTGGTTGTGGGCATCAAAATGGGCACCATTATGATTGGAGCTCTTGAGTGATGCCACGCGCTTGGGGCTTCTTTATGTATGACAGCTTTCAGTTGGGTAATTTATGCAGACTGCTTTGGCTCAGGATAATGTATGAGACCAAATATAGTTGAAATGAATGTGTGGACATTGTAACTGATCCTTATTGAATGCAGGGGGGATAGTATCGGGGCAATCACCAGTTGGGGAGGAGATATTATCATTGCTGGAATTAAATGGGTTATTACGATTCTAACAAATAATGTTTAGACAGCAACCAGGTAGATTGAAAACTGACTAGTGAAATTTATTGGCCACATCTGCAGTATTACCCCTTGATGGACCTTCAAGAGTTGTGAGAGGTCCATAAGAGTCCGTTAACAGAGAACAGGCTACAGTGCTTCAACTATATGTGATTATTTAAAGGGGTTGTCCAGTTATAAACTATTGATGATCTTACTGCAGGACAAGGGTTTGCTGCCTGGGATCTCTGCTGATCAGCTATTCAGGAAGCTCAATTCCTGCTGCAGATACCAAGCTTGGCATTATAGAAAAACTTCCCATTGAAGTGAATGGGCTGCAATATTAAGCCTGGGCACTGCAGAGGGAACGGAGCTATCTGCTTCCTGCAGAAATCAGTTCAGTGCATGAAAACACCAGGAGTGGGCAACAGCTGATCAGTGAGAGGCCTGGGTGGTGGATCCCCAGTAATCTATCATGGGTCATAAAATTCTACAACTGGACAACCCCTTAACATTACAGGACGTACATTTACCATCTGCACCATCCCACAGCAGTAGCCGGCTGTGACTGATAGCCGACCTCCACCTGCAACAGCAGGGATTGGTAAGAATAGTGATCCCACTGTTAACTCCCTGCATTCTGCAATCAATGTACATTGCGGCATGTAAAGGGTTCACAGAGGGCGCTCAGAAGTCTGATGGTTGTACTGGGAAGGTCGATGGAAAGTACTGCAATGCATTATCACAGTGATCATAACTGTTGTGGTTCAACTCCCCTACAGGGACATAAAAATGTAAAGAGAATAAATAAAAAATTGTGTATAAGAAACAAAAAAAACAAAAACAACAAACAAAAACTTAAAGAAAACAAACCTGTTTTGTGCACTTTCCCTTTTCTCTTGACATTTTTTTTAAAATCCCACCTATTTGGTATCATTATACCCATAATGAACTGTACAATAAGTTAAATGCATTATTTATCCTGGACGGCAAAAAACGTTAAAAGACACGAAAAAAACATTCATTTTGCCTCCCAAGTAACGCTATTAAAGTGATCAAAATAACCAGATGTAACCCAAAACAAAACAAATAAACTACACGCAAAAAGCAAGCCCTCACAGAGCTCCATCCATGGAAATATAAAGAAGCTGTGGGACTTTGAATGCAACAATATAAAAATAATATTAATTTCTAAAAAAAAGGGTTTTTACTGTGCAAAAGTGGAAAAACCAAAAAACAATAAAATAATTGGTATCTTTGTAATCGTACCGACTCGCAGAAAAAATGTATCATGTAATTTATGCTCTATGATTAACGCTGTAGAAAACAAATGGCAGAACTTGTGCTTTTTCTCCCAGTTCTCCTCCAAAAAAAAGTTCTACAATAAATTATATGTACCCAAAAATGGTACCAATAAAAACTGCAGTTTGCCACACAAAAAACATCCCTCATGCGGCCGTGTCGATGGAAAAATCAAATAGTTATGGCTTTTGAAAAGTGGAGATGAAAATCCCCTAAAAATCGTGTCCCTATCGCCAAAATAGGCCGTGTACTTAAAGGGGTTAATAATCCGATCTCAATCCAAGCAATTATTGCCCCTTTTAAACGTAGAATAAAGCTGGCCAAACGCTTCCAATAGCTGTTCACAAGCAAGTCCTCCAGACTCGCTCCATACATAGAATCCCATTTCGGCATTCATGTTTTCTCAGCGGGAAGAAGGCAGTACGCTGCAGTTAGACATTCCTGGCGACAGCTTGTCTGCCCTGATTATAAAAGGATCGGTCACGTTGTAATTCAAAATGTCCAATTCTGTTTTACCCAATATCTCCTCTCAGAGTCAGAACACCGTCACTCACATCAGATGGTCAGCCAGTCCTGACCATGGCATTGACTTTAGTCTACATTCATCTAATTTGCCTGGGCACCTCTACACTGGAATCTTCTGAATCACTGCTGTCTGTTACTCGGTGTTTCAGAGGTTTTTCTGGTCCCTCTCTGTATTCCTACATTCTACATGTACACTCCTTATTGTTTGCTAAACATTACTATCACTTGTTTCGGGTCCTGGTATTTCCTATATCAACTTCTGCTAACTGACTCCTGGCAAACTGTCACGGTTCTCACCTTGGTTGTATCCTGGTAATGGTGCTGCTCTTTATCTGTGATCTGGATCTCAAATGTTCCTGATTTAGACTCTGGTTTCCTCCTGGATTTGGACTCTGGTTCCCTCCTGGATTTGCTTCTAATCCGAACTGGTTCACGCTCCTGCCTACATATATTAGTTCTTTATCTGGTTCTACCTTGATTTCATCTGTATCTGATTCATCTCCTGGTTTTGACTCCTAACTCCTGATGCTGGTTTGGCTCCTGCTCCTGACTACGGGCTACGTCTCCTGGTTCTGGGTCTGGTATCATCTTACTCCATTTCTGCTGCTGCAGTTTTGCTCATGTTTGCCACCATTTGGAGACGACTCTGAGGAAGAGAGTGAATGGGAAGATCAAAGAATTTCTAAGAATGTGGTGATGGTCAAACTCGTCATGGTAGAGGGTCTTAGGTGTTCGAATCAATCACATTGGCACTTGCTAACCCAAATCTTCTAAAAGCAGAAGCAGAGGACTGCCCGCCTTTCCATAGAGGGATATAAAAGGAGTTTTCTTGGAACAAGCTAAAATAGTAACAGCAAGATAAATGTCTAATCTTCTTCAACAACGTCTTCAGTTTTGTTTGATTCCGGAAAAATCAAACACGCAATTCTTCTGTACATTGCTAACATGTTGTAGCATCTTGTACGATTGTTGGTTCACAGTGAACAAAGAGGCAACTTTATAGTCTTCTGCATATTGACTTAGTTTAATACGATTTTAACTCCTGTGTCTTCTTCAGATCTCCCAACTAATGTGGCTGCCAGCACAGGTTCAGGAATGATTTCTATGTCTGAAATAACGACCTTATCCATCTCAGGAGACACTCAGAAACCTGGAATGAGCACAGGATCGCCTCCTAATAGTGTGTCCTCAACTGATCCAAATGTGCGATTAAGCACTCAATCTGGGGCAACTGCTGCTTCAGGGAGTGATGGGACAACAGCATCTTCAAATGGTGCTTCTAACGATCCAAATGTAAGCATAAAAACACCATCTGGAACCAGTGGTCCATCAGTGCCTGGAGAGACAACAGGTTCTTCAAGTGGTGTGTCTACTAATCCAAGAGTATCTACTTCTCCGAGTGTAAAAATCACATCTGAAGTGACTGGTGTACCAGAATCTGGAAAAACAACAGGATCTTCCAGTGGTGTTACTAATACTCCAAGTGTAAGCTTGGAAACCACATCTGGAGTCAGTGGTCCTTCAGTACCTGCAGAGGGAACAAGAACTTCAAGTGGTGTGTCTACTAATCCAAACATAAGCTTAAAAACCCCATCTGGAACAAGTGGTCTTCCAGGAACAGGAAAGACTAGTGGCCCTTCAGTATCTGGTCAGACAACAGGATCTTCAAGTGGTGTGTCTAGTACTAATCCAAGTGTAAGCTTAAAAACCCCTCCTGGGGTAAGTGCTCTTACGGGATCAGAAATTACCACTAGACCTTCAGTATCTGGAGAGGTAACAGGAGCTGGTGCAGTGAGTCCTTCTGTACCCGGAGTGACCATCCCAACTACTAGAAATGGTGATTCTACATCTTCTCTTATTCCACGGTAGACATGCAGCAAAATGTAACATATTATTGTAAAATGACTCTCTGTGCCGCAGTTTATTTGTACTTTCTATATTTTTTCACTGTTTTTTGTTGTTTTACAATAACGGTATATTTTCAAAAACTTAGCATATGATAGCTTTACACAGAAAGTTATCACAGTCAGTTTAACCTTTGCTACATCTATATGTGATCATTAAGAATTATTTTTATGGCTTCACCAAGAGACTAAAAGCAGGCTGAGGCTAATTGTATCAACTAGAGCCCACTAAATAAACTATCTGACCATTTTGCAGGTGGCGTTTCAAGTGACTCTGCAACAACTAGAGGTGCGGGGTCGAATTCAGATGCTTCAGCTGCCATAACAGGCTCTGCAGCCACTACCAAGTCTGGAGGAGTATCAGGAATAAGTGGCTCTCAGAGTCCTGGTATGGTTACAGGATCTACAAATGGTGGTTCCATCAGTGGTTCAAATGAAAGCCCGAAGACCACAGCAGGTACAGTGGGCCCTTCTGTATCTGGAGTGACCATCCCAACTACTAAAAATGGTAATTCTACATCTTCCCGTATTCCATTATATGTGATCATTAATGATTTTTGTTATAGCTGTGTAGGAGTCTACAAACAGGCTAACAGAAGCTGTGTAGCAGTTTCAGGCACTATGGTGGAGCCTCAGGTGTAGTTGCCACAGGTCTGGAGAATAGTCAGGGATGAGTCAGGAGTCAGTAACGGGAAGTCTCAGTTCGCAGTACAGATGGATAGGCAGG
The DNA here is from genome assembly GCF_035609145.1 of Eleutherodactylus coqui. Classification (NCBI taxonomy): domain Eukaryota; kingdom Metazoa; phylum Chordata; class Amphibia; order Anura; family Eleutherodactylidae; genus Eleutherodactylus; species Eleutherodactylus coqui. The sequence continues at coordinate 310,618,733 of NC_089839.1, forward strand.
TAGCGTAGTCAGACGAGAAGCCAGGGGTCAACAGTGTGAGGTCTCAGTTGAATAGCAGAGGAGCAGGCAGAAGTAGAGCTTGATAGAGGCTTGGAGCACAATAATTACATGCTGGATCTGAGGCAGGTCAGCTTTTATAGGAAGTCCCAATTAGTGACAGGGTGGGGCCAGGACAGGGAGGCAGGAACTAGACTAGCAGGAAACATAGAACAAAGCTAGAGTCATGCAGGGGGAACTGTCCAAGGCTGGATGGCTCAATAGGGAGAACCACCGACTAGAGCGCAAAAGGCCACAGATTTGAACCCCGACAAGCTGGGTCCAACCATCTTTGCAGGGTTCTCCTTTGTCAGTGCCTGGTTGTGGGCATCAGTATGGGCACCTTTATGAATGGAACTATTGTGTGATACGATAAGCTTGGTGTCTCTTAATGAATGACCATTATGCCTTAGGTAGTTTAATGTTTAGATAGCATGCAAGTGGATTGAAAAACTAACTAGTGTACATTGTTAGCCAAATCTGCAATGTTCTTCTCGATTGACCTTCAAGATTTGTATGAGTTCTCCATCAGTGTCCACAGACAGAGGGAGCAGGCTACAGCACATCTACTGTATCTGATTGTTGAAAGGGGTTGTCCAGTTGTAATATTTTGATGGCCTATCTTTAATAGTAGGTCAGCATAGGTTCACCGCTCATGATTCCCACCATAAAGCTGTCCACCTGTGCACAGAGCTGTATTCAGCCGGGGGCAGGCATCTCCGTGCCCACTGCAGTCACCTGGCTTGGCATTACAGGCAAAATTTCCACTGAAGTAAATGGATTGCAATACCAAGTTAGCCATGGTAGAAATCAGTTCAGTGCATGAGAGCACAGCCGCGGCTCTCAGGCAGTGAACCCCGCTTATTGATGATAGATCTTCAATAGTTCTTTATCTGCAATTTGGACCTCAATAATCTCAGTTTGGACTCTGGCTCTTCTTGGATTTTTGGTTTCTGCTGCTGACTAGTTCACACTCCTGCCTACATCCATTGGTTCGTAATTTGATTCTAACATAGTTTCATCTGTTCCCGTTTCATGTCCTGGTTTTGACTCTGGACCTTTGATCCTGGTTTGGCTTCTGGTTCTGACTACAGGCTACGTCTCTTGGTTCTGGGTGTAGAATCATTTGACTTCGGTTCCTGTCCTGCTGCAGCTCTGCTCACATTTTCCACCATTCGGAGACTCCTCTGAGGCCTGAGACCTGGGAATCCTCTTACAGGAAGAAATAAGGATTCCTAATGGTCCATTTACACGGGACGAGCTGTCGGGCAAAAGATGCCTGGTAGCTCATTCTAGTGATGCTCACTCCTGTGCTGTTACACAGGAGCGAGAATCACTGGCGTCGCTCACAGCGCTGGCTGAATGGGGGGGGGGGGGGCGGACCGCGAAGCGTTCTTCCCCCACCAGCCTCCATTCACAGTAAACAGACAGCTGTTCAAAAGTGACCGACTGCTGTTTACAATGAATGGCACATCATTCATGTTTCTGCATGAAGAAACTGAATGCCTGAATAATTCTCATCCAGGTGCTGCATGCATTTACACGGGGCGATTATTGTTCATGCTCCCACGAGAGGGCGAGAATTGGATGATTCTGATTGATAATCGTCCCATGTGAAAGGGCCATTAGACTCTCAAGCTCAGTTTAGTTTTGTCATGTATTGATCATGGTATAGGGTCCAAGGGTCCGTCTACACTACGCAATTATCGTCGATTGCCATCAGAGTCCGCTCATTCACTTGTGCAGCCTGTTTATACAGGCAGACACATCGTTGGCTCCTTCAAATGAGACATTGTTCAGTCATTCACATTCACTGTGTAAGTGAATGAGAACGACTGAACGATCGGTGTTTAAACTGAACAATAAGTGAATGAGCCAACAATGAAATGTATGCCTGCTGAAAGGAATGGTGAACGAAACGTGAAGGATTATTGTATGTCGTTTGCTCCTTGCCGATTATCGGTCAATTTAGCTCCTTTTAACAATTTTGTGAATGATAATCGCTCCGTCTAAAGGGCCTAAATCAGTCATAATGGCCCTTACTAACAACTCTAGGCACAACCCAATGACTGCCTGCCTTTCTATAGAGGGTTATAGAAGGAGCTCACTTGGAACTAACAAGCTAAAATAGTACAACAATACAAATATCTGATAGTTCTGCAACAACGTCTTCAATTCTCATGAAGTCCAGAAAACATAACCTTCCAATTCCTCAGTACATCGCTAAGGGGCAACAGAGGCTTGTAACAAATCCTGGTTAATAGTCAACTAATCGGCATCTGTTTGGTCTTTTTCATATACATTTAGATTCATTGAGTTTTAACTCGTGTGTCTTCAGATCTGCCAACTAATAGCAATCTCCCAGCAATTCATACCAGTCCAGTGCAGGGATCCACTGAGATGATTTCTGCCTGGCCTCCGCATTGGGAATCGAGCTGTCTGTTCAGGCAGAGGTCGGTTCAGTGCATAAGAACAAGGACTCGGGGAGCAGTGGATCAGTGAGAGCTCCCCCACTTATCTATGATTGGTAAGAAGTAGTTTGCAACTAAACAACACCTTTAAGTAACAATCCAGTCTCAATCCAAGTAAATGTTGCCCTATTTGGACTGAAGTTGGATACACTCTTTAGGCAGTACCAGCACAGGTTCAGCAATTATTTCTATGTCTGAAATAACAACGTTATCCATCTCAGTAGACACTCAGAAACCTGGAATGAGCACAGGATCGCCTCCTAATAGCGCGTCCTCAACTGGTGCTAATGTGCGATTAAGCACTCAATCTGGGGCAACTGCTGCTTCAGGGCGTGATGGGACAACAGCATCTTCAAATGGTGCTTCTAATGATCCAAATGTAAGCATAAAATCCACATCTGGAGCCAGTGGTCCATCAGTGCCTGGAGAGACAACAGGATCTACTAGTGGTGTGACTAATTCAAGAGGGTCTACTGTTCCGAGTGTAAGCTTAAAAACCCCATCAGGAGCAACTGGTCTTCCAGGATCAGGAAATACAACAAGATCTTTATTACCTAAAGAGACAACAGGTTTTTCAAGTGGTGTAACTAATCCAAATGTAAGCTTGAAAACCACATCTGGAGGTACACATCTTTCAGAATCCGGAAAGACAACAGAATCTTCAGTACCTGCAGAAGTAACAAGAACTTCAAGTGATGTGTCTACTAATCCAAGTGTAACCTTAAAAACTCCATCTGGAACAAGTGGTCCGTCAGTGCCTGGAGAAACAACAGGATCTTCAAGTCGTGTGACTACTAATCCGATTGTGAGCATAAAAACTCCATCTAGATCAAGTGGTCTTCCAGGATCAGGAAAAACTACTGGTCCTCCAGTGCCTGGACAGACAATTGGATCTTCAAGTGGTGTGTCTATTAATCCAAGTATAAGCTTAAAAACTCCATCTAGATCTAGTGGTCTTCCAGGATCAGAAAAGACCACTAGATCATTAGTATCTGGAGAGGTACCAAGATCTACAAATGGTGGTTCCTTCCCTGGTCCAAATGGAAGCACAAGAAGCACGGCTGGTACTGTTAGTCCTTCTGTACCTGGATTGACCACCCCTTCTACTAAAAATGGTGATTCTACATCTTCTCTTATTTAATGGTAGACATGTAGCACAATTCAACTTAACTCTAAACACACTGTAGTAAAATGTGCCGCAGTTTATTTGCCCCCGCTATAGCTTTGCACTGGTTTTGGTTGTTCTAAGGTAGCAATAGATTTTCAAAAGCTTAACATCTGATAGCTTAACACAGAACATTATCACAGTCAAGTTATCCTTTGCTACATTTGTATGTGATCACTAATAATTAGAGATGAGCGAACGTGTTCGTCCGAACTTGATATCCGTGCAGATATTAGGGTGTTCGGGATGTTCGTTATTCGTAACGAACACCATGCGGTGTTCTGGTTACTTTCACTTCCTTCCCTGAGACGTTAGCGCGCTTTTCTGGCCAATTGAAAGACAGGGAAGGCATTACAACTTCCCCCTGCGTCGTTCAAGCCCTATACCACCCCCCTGCAGTGAGTGGCTGGGGAGATCAAGTGTCCGCCGAATATAAAAGTCGGCCCCTCCCGCGGCTCGCCTCAGATGCCTTGTGAGTTAGATGAGGGACAGTGCTGTTTGTACCGGAGCTGCTGTAGGGAAAGAATTGGTAGTTAGTGTAGGCTTCAAGACCCCCAAAGGTCCTTATTAGGGCCACTGATAGCTGTGTGTTGGCTGCTGTTAGCAGTGGCAATTATTTTTTTTCTCAAAATCGGCTCTGCAGAGCGTTGCACCCGGCATTAGGGACAGAAGTGTTGCATAGGCAGGGAGAGTGTTAGGAGTGAGTGTAGCCTTCAAGAACCTCAACGGTCCTTTCTAGGGCCATATTTAACCGTGTGCAGTACTGTGCTGCCTGCTGTTAGCTGTGCTGCATATTTTTTTTCTTCTCAAAATCGCCTCTGCAGAGCATTGCACCCTCCATTGATACTGCGGGGAAAGAATTGTGTAGGCAGGGCCACAACACAGTTATTATTCATTGAATATACGCAGTGCGGCCTTTTGCTTGTAAAACAAGTGAAAAAAATTCTATTTGTCCTGCCTCTGTCCGTCCTAAGGGCTGCGGACACGTGTCGGCTGCGTGTGCAACGTTTAAAAATCAGACGCACCCAGCTACGTTTTACTGCTGGCTTCGCCATTTGCTTTCCTTAATTGGGAAAAAAATACCAGCTCTGCCTGAGTTATAATAACTCTGCTACCCTCACGTTCTGTGCCACATTAGCAGGGCCACAGCACAGTTATTAAACTTCTCATGTTCATTGAATATACGCAGTGCTGCCTTTTGGTGGAAAAAAACTGAAAAAAAATCTATTTGTCCTGCCTCTGTCCGTCCTAAGGGCTGTGTGTACGTGTCGGCTGCGTGTGCAACGTTTAAAAATCAGACGCACCCAGCTACGTTTTACTGCTGGCTTCGCCATTTGCTTTCCTTAATTGGGAAAAAAATACCTGCTCTGCCAGAGTTATAATAACTCTGCTACCCTCACGTTCTGTGACACATTAGCAGGGCCACAGCACAGTTATTAAACTTAGATTATTCATTCACTAGAGGCAGTGGGGCCTTTCGTTTTCAAAAAAGGGAAAAAATTATATTTGGCCTGCAGTCTTGCGCCAATTTGTTTCCTGCCTGTGAAATCAAATCACTGGTAATACAGCATGCTGAGGGGTAGGGGTAGGCCTAGAGGACGTGGATGCGGCCGAGGACGCGGAGGGCCAAGTCAGGGTGTGGGCACAGGCCGAGCTCCTGATCCAGGTGTATCGCAGCCGACTGCTGCGCGATTAGGAGAGGGGCACGTTTCTGGCGTCCCCACATTCATCACCCAATTAATGGGTCCACGCGGGAGACGGTTATTAGAAAATGAGCAGTGTGAGCAGGTCCTGTCCTGGATGGCAGAAAGTGCTTCGAGCAACCTATCGTTAACCCGCAGTTCTGCGCCGTCCACTGCTGCCAATCCGAATCCTCTGTCTGCTGCTCCTCCTTCCTCCCAGCCTCCTCACTCCACTACAATGACACCTGCTCAGGAGCGGGAACACTCCCAGGAACTGTTCTCGGGCCCCTGCTTAGATTGGGCAGCAGCGGTTCCTCTCCCACCAGAGGAGTTTATCGTCACTGATGCCCAACCATTCGAAAGTTCCCGGGGTCCGGGGGATGAGGCTGGGGACTTCCGCCAACTGTCTCAAGACCTTTCAGTGGGTGAGGAGGACGATGACGATGAGACACAGTTGTCTTGCAGTGAGGTAGTAGTAAGGGCAGTAAGTCCAAGGGAGCAGCGCACAGAGGATTCGGAGGAAGAGCAGCAGGACGATGAGGTGACTGACCCCACCTGGTGTGCAACGCTTACTCAGGAGGACAGGTCTTCAGAGGGGGAGTCAAGGGCATCAGCAGGGCAGGTTGCAAGAGGCAGTGCGGTGGCCAGGGGTAGAGGCAGGGCCAGACCGAATAATCCACCAACTGTTTCCCAAAGCGCCCCCTCGCGCCATGCCACCCTGCAGAGGCCGAGGTGCTCTAAGGTCTGGCAGTTTTTCACAGAGACGCCTGACGACCGACGAACAGTGGCGTGCAACCTTTGTCGCGCAAAGCTCAGCCGGGGAGCCAACACCAACAGCCTCACCACCACCACCATGCGCAGACATATGATGGCCAAGCACCCCACAAGGTGGGACGAAGGCCGTTCAGCGCCTCCGGTTTGCACCCCTGCCTCTCCCCCTGTGCCCCAACCTGCCACTGAGATGCAACCCCCCTCTCAGGACACAGGCACTACCGCCTCATGGCCTGCACCCACACCCTCATCTCCGCTGTCCTCGGCCCCATCCAGCAGTGTAGTTCAGCGCACCGTCCAGCCGTCGCTTGCGCAACTGTTGGAGCGCAAGCACGCCGCCACGCACCCGCACGCTCAAACGTTAACCGTCCGCATAGCAAAATTCATCAGCCTTGAGATGCTGCCGTATAGGGTTGTGGAAACGGAGTCCTTCAAAAGTATCATGGAGGCGGCGGCCCCGCGCTACTCAGTTCCCAGTCGCCACTACTTTTCCCGATGTGCCGTCCCAGCCCTGCACGACCACGTCTCCCGCAACATTGTACGCGCCCTCACCAACGCGGTTACTGCCACGGTCCACTTAACAACGGACACGTGGACAAGCACAGGCGGGCAGGGCCACTACATCTCCCTGACGGCACATTGGGTGAATTTAGTGGAGGCTGGGACAGAGTCAGAGCCTGGGACCGCTCACGTCCTACCCACCCCCAGAATTGCGGGCCCCAGCTCGGTGGTGGTATCTGCGGAGGTGTATGCTTCCTCCACTAAAGCACCCTCCTCCTCCTCCTCTGTCTCGCAATCAAGATGTGTTAGCAGCAGCATGTCGCCAGCAGTCGGTGTCGCGCGGTGTGGCAGCACAGCGGTGGGCAAGCGTCAGCAGGCCGTGCTGAAACTACTCAGCTTAGGCGATAAGAGGCACACAGCCCACGAACTGCTGCAGGGTCTGACACAGCAGACCGACCGCTGGCTTGCGCCGCTGAGCCTCCAACCGGGCATGGTCGTGTGTGACAACGGCCGTAACCTGGTGGCGGCTCTGCAGCTCGGCAGCCTCACGCACGTGCCATGCCTGGCCCACGTCTTTAATTTGGTGGTTCAGCGCTTTCTGAAAAGCTACCCACGCTTGTCAGACCTGCTCGTAAAGGCGCGCCGGCTCTGCGCACATTTCCGCAAGTCCCACACGGACGCTGCCACCCTGCGCACCCTGCAACATCACTTTAAGCTGCCAGTGCACCGACTGCTGTGCGACGTGCCCACACGGTGGAACTCTACGCTCCACATGTTGGCCAGGCTCTATGAACAGCGTAGAGCTATAGTCGAATACCAACTCCAACATGGGCGGCGCAGTGGGAGTCAGCCTCCTCAATTCCTTTCAGAAGAGTGGGCCTGGTTGGCAGACATCTGCCATGTCCTTGGTAATTTTGAGGAGTCTACCCAGGTGGTGAGCGGCGATGCTGCAATCATTAGCGTCACCATTCCTCTGCTATGCATCTTGAGAAATTCCCTGCAAACCATAAAGGCAGCTGCTTTGCGCTCGGAAACGGGGGCGGTGGAAGACAGTATGCCGCTGGATAGTCAGGGCACCCTCCTGTCTATTTCTCAGCGCGTACAGGAGGAGGAGGAGGAGCATGAGGAGGATGAGGAGGAGGGGGAAGAGACAGCTTGGCCCGCTGCTGACGGTACACCGGCTGATTGCCTGTCATCCTTTCAGCGTGTATGGCCTGAGGAGGAGGAGGAGGAGGAGGATCCTGGCAGTGATCTTCCTAGTGAAGACAGCCATGTGTTGCGTACAGGTACCCTGGCACACATGGCTGACTTCATGTTAGGATGCCTTTCTCGTGACCCTCGCGTTGCACGCATTCTGGCCACGACGGATTACTGGGTGTACACACTGCTCGACCCACGCTATAAGGAGAACCTGCTCACTCTCATTCCCGAAGAGGAAAGGGGTTCGAGAGTGTTGCTATACCACAGGACCCTTGCGGACAAGCTGATGGTAAAATTCCCAGCCGACAGCGCTAGTGGCAGAAGGCGCAGTACCGAGGGCAAGGTAGCAGGGGAGGTGCGGAGATCGAGCAGCATGTACATCCCAGGCAGTGCAACAGTCTTTAAGGGCCTGGCCAGCTTTATGGCTCCCCACCAAGACTGTGTCACCGCTCCCCAGTCAAGGCTGAGTCGGCGGGAGCACTGTAAAAGGATGGTGAGGGAGTACGTAGCCGATCGCACGACCATCCTCGGTGACGCCTCTGCCCCCTACAACTACTGGGTGTCGAAGCTGGACACGTGGCCTGAACTAGCGCTGTATGCCCTGGAGGTGCTTGCTTGTCCTGCGGCTAGCGTCTTGTCGGAGAGGGTGTTTAGTGCGGCTGGGGGAATCATCACAGATAAGCGTAGCCGCTTGTCAACCGACAGTGCCGACAGGCTAACACTCATCAAGATGAACAAAGGCTGGATTTCCCCAGACTTCTGTTCTCCACCAGCGGACAGCAGCAATACGTAAGCAATACGTAGGCTGCTCCCGCTGATGGAAGCTACGTTCTCTCTCACCATCCAAAACGGGGACATTTCTGCTTCATCAATCTGTGTCTAATATTCCTCCTCCTCCTCCTCCTCCTCCTGCTCCTCCTCCTGAAACCTCACGTAATCACGCTGAACGGGCAATTTTTCTTAGGGCCACAAGGCTCACTCAAATAATTTTTCTGAACAATTTTTATAAGTTTCAATGCGCTTAAAAGCGTTGGAACTTTAACTTGAACCAATTTTTCGTTACAGTGGGCTGCCTCCAGGCCTAGTTACCACTTAAGCCACATTAACCAAAGCGATTCACCTGCCATCTTGGTTGGGCATGGCCAATTTTTACTGAGGTACATTAGTACTGTTGGTACACCAATTTTTTGGGGCCCTCACCTACAGTGTAATCATAGCAATTTGTATGTTCTTCGCCTGCACTCATGGTACAGAAAGGTGTGTGGGGTTGGCCTACACTTTAGCTACATAAATGTAACTTGGGCCTTGGCTATACTAAGGCTACTGAAATGGAACTAAGACTGCGCTCCCACTATACTGCTGCTTCAGAATTGTTACTGGGGCCTGTCTTGAGTGCTACTATTGCTGACATGGAACGAAGACTGCGCTCCCGCTATACTGCTGCTTCGGAATTGTTACTGGGGCCTGTCTTGAGTGCTACTATTGCTGACATGGAACGAAGACTGCGCTCCTCCTATAATGCTGCTACTGATATGTTAGTGGGGCCTGTCCTAATGCTACGGCTGAAATGTTACGAATTCTGGGCTCTGCCTATACGGCTGCTAATGGTATGTCTCTGGGGTGTGGAAACAGAGGCTTCCCAAAGACATGATGGCGGCGAGGCCATTTCCCACCAACGCGGTTACTGTTAAGGTGCATATAACCACGGACACGTGGAGAGGACACGTAGTGCCTCAAAAACATCCCCCTCCTCCTCCAACAGGGAAAACATTCTTGGCAAATGCCTTTGCATTGGTTCGTCTGGTGGCAGTCCAAGAATTTCACCTTTACCGACACAACAAGAGAGCCCCCACACCATCCCCCCGCCACGGCCCACTTAATCCTGGCCGCATTCCGAAAACCAACAAAATACAACCGTGCTACTAGGTCCGCAGTCACCACCACATTACCACCAACGCGGTTACTGTTAAGGTACATATTACCAGTCTGACTGGGGCATGCAGACGCCTTGACAGAATGAATAGTGTGTGGCACATAGGTTCCCCATTGCTATGCCCACGTGTGCAGCTCCTGATGGCGGTGGCACAGGATTCTATTTCTCATTGCTTCTGTACAGCATTGTGGGCTATTGCCCCGCCCCTTTTAAAGAGGGTCGCTGCCTAGCCGTGCCAACCCTCTGCAGTGTGTGCCTGCGGTTCCTCCTCATGGCAGACGCACTTCTAAATAGACATGAGGGTGGTGTGGCATGAGGGCAGCTGAAGGCTGCGCAGGGACACTTTGGTGTGCGCTGTGGGGGGGAGGGGGGGCGGTTGGTCAGCATGTAACCCAGGAGAAGTGGCAGCGGAGTGTCATCCAGGCAGTGATTGTGCTTTGTTGTAGCTAGTGTGGTGCTTAGCAAAGGTATGCCATGCTAATGAGGGCTTTTCAGAAGTAAAAGTTGTTGGGAGGGGGGGGGGGCCCACTCTTGCCGGTATTGTGGCTTAATAGTGGGACCTGTGAACTTGAGATGCAGCCCAACATGTAGCCCCTCGCCTGCCCTATCCGTTTCTGTGTCATTCCCATCACTTTCTTGAATTGCCCAGATTTTCACACATGAAAACCTTAGCGAGCATCGGCGAAATACAAAAATGCTCTGGTCGCCCATTGACTTCAATGGGGTTCGTTATTCGAAACGAACCCTCGAACATCGCGGGAAGTTCGTTTCGAATAACGAACACCCGAACATTTTGGTGTTCGCTCATCTCTACTAATAATTATTTTTACGGCTTCACTAAATACCTGAAAGCCAGCTGAGCCTAATAGTATCAGGATCCAATCAGAAACCACTAAATGAATTATCTGGCCGTTTTACAGATGGCATTTCAAATAACTTTGCAACAACTCCAAGTCCCGGGGGGAATTCAGATGCTTCAGCTGCCATAACAGGTTCTGCAGCCACTTCCAAGTCTGGAGGAGTAACAGGAATAAGTGGCTCTCAGAGTCCTGGTATGGTTACAGGATCTACAAATGGTGGTTCCATCAGTGGTTCAGATGAAAGCCCGAAGACCACAGCAGGTACAGGGAGCCCTTCTGTATCTGGAGTGACCATCCCAACTACTAAAAATGGTGATTCTACATTTTCTCATATTCCATTATATATGATCATTACTGATTATTGCTATGGCCCCGCTAAGAGGCTAAAAACAGGCTAACAGAAGCTGGGTACAACCATCCTCCAGGGTTCTCCTGTGTCAATGCCTGTATGGGTACTAGAGAAGGTTCACCCATGGATACTGCCTGGTTGTGGGCATCGATAAGGGCATCATTATGATTGAAGCTATTGTGTGGTGCCATAAGCTTGGGGATCCTTTTTGGATGACCGTTATGCACAATGGTTTGGCCAGATTATAATGTATGAGAGAAACTATGGCTAAAATGAATGTGTGGACTAGGTGACTAATACTTACTGAATGGGGATGGGGATAATTTCAGGGCAGTCACTAGTTGGGGAGCAGTTATCATGGTGGCAGGAATTGAAAGGGTTATCCAGATTCTGATCAATTATTTTCAGACAGTAACAAAGTAGATTAAAAACATTGACTAATGCCCATTGTTAGCCACATCTGCAGTGTTACCCCTCAATGAACCTTCAAGAGCTGGAAGTGAGATGTCAATCAGTGTCCACAGATGGAGAGAGCAGGCTGCAGTGCATCTACTGTATGGAATTGTTTAAAGGGGTTTTCCAGCTATAAACTATAGGTGGCCTATCCAAAGCATAGGCCATCAAAAGGAGACCAGCGGGGGTCCACAGCCCAGGATCCTCACCAATTGGCTATTCAAGAGGCCAGTGCGCTTCTGCCCTGAGCTGGTTTCTAAATTGAAATAAATGGGCAGTAATATCAAACCTAACCACTGCAGTGGAAACGGTGCCTTCTGCTTCTGTCAGAAATCATGACAACACTGGCCCAGTGAACAGCTGAACAATGAGGCTTTTGGGCCATTATCGATTATTAATGACCTATCCTAAGGATAGGTCATCAGTAGTTTACAACTGGACAACCACTTTATTCACCCATCTTGTCTCAAGCCACATAAATCTAGACTAAAGCTGTTGATACATTTTAGATAGCTTCAGACAGCAATTCCTCCCAACTTCCATTATACACATGCAATTTGGGTTTGGGTAAGCATGCATGATTTCTCAATGGGAAGAGAGGAGTAATTCTTAGCTATACATTTCTGGTGGCGACTTATCTTTCCTGAGAACAAAAGGATCAGATATTTCAACATGCCCAAGTCTCCCTTTTCCAATATCTGTCATCATGGGACAGTCAGAACACCCTCGTTCAAATTGGATGGTTGGCCAGTCCTACCAATATCAGTGGATCCAGCCGACATTCGTCTAATGTGCCTTCTCACCTTCATGTTGGAATTTCCTGAAGCATTGTTGTCTGTTCCTCAGTGTTTCATTGTTTTTTTCCGGACCCCCTCTGTGTCCCTACATTCTACATGTACACTGCTTATTGTGGTCCTCAGTCCTAATAACTAACACTTGTTTTGGGTCCTGATATTTCCTATATGAACTTCTGGTACTGACTACTGGTAGTGTCTCATGGTTCTGACTCTAACGCTAAACTTAGTTCTATTCCGTATTGGTATTGTACTTTCTCTGTGATACGGACTTCACATCTCATCATTTGGACTCCTGGATTTGTTTCTCCTGGCTACATCTATTAGATCGTAATTTGGTTCTACCCCGGTTTCATCTGATCCTGATTCATCTCCTAGTTGTGACTCCTAACTTCTGATCCTGGTTTGGCTCCTGCTCCTGACTATTACTCCAGTTCTCCTGCTCCAGCTCTGCTCACATTTGCCACCATTCAGAGACGACTCTGAGGCCCGTGACTTGGGAATCCTCTTACAGGAAAAGATCTAATGTGAAGACCAAAGGATTCCTTAGACTCTGGATCTCAGTTTATTCTGCTCATGGTTACTCTCATCATGGTAGAGGGTCTAAGGTGTTCTAATCAGTCACAATGGCACTTACTAACCCAAATCTTCTAAAGGCATAACCAAACGACTGCAGGCTTTTCCATAGAGGAATATAGAAGGAGATTTCTTGGAACTAACAAGATAAAATACTACCATCAACACAAAGCTCTATGAGTGCCTGCAGCGGATTCTGACTGCGAGCCTGAGTACCTTCTTCTCCTGTAATGCGGGTGACTGCAGCGGCTCGCCGTCGGTCATGCGCAGTACAGTTTTTTTTTCTTTTAATATTTGTATTTCCTGCGCTGCCGCTTAGAGATGACACAGGTACCCACGGGCAATATGCAATGTTAATTGCGTATGGAATGTGGGTCAAACTGCCTCCATTGACTTCAATGGAGAGCCATTCACAGCAAAATAGAGTATGCTGTAATTTTTTTGCTGCTGATCCTCTGCACGGACGCCGATCGTGGATACTGCATTTCGAATCCGCCAGTGTGACCCCAGATACAATGTAACATTACATCCGTCTACCCAAAAAACATTAAAGAGGCTTACAGCATCAGGATATAAGAACATCAGCATGGGAAACAGAAAGCTGGGCCTTCTTAGTCTGTAATACAAAATTCCAGTCACTTGTTATTTCATTAAGTAATTAGTCTTTTCTGTTACAAGTAATTTACTTTCCTGAGATGATTCCACAGGTAGAGGGCAAACCCAGCTTGGAACCACTGAATCTACGAAGGATAGCGCAAATGTTCCCACTACAAAAGTGACAGATGGAGGTTCAGTAACTGGGGACAAATCCAAAACTTCATCATCATCAACAACAACCACAACAACAGCAACAGGCGGAGCTGAAGCCGGTAACACCAATATATTATAGCTGTAAAAGACCAAGATATGATCTATAAAACTAAAAATATTTTTATAGTATTACATCCTGTGCCTTTGTTGCATCAGGTTAACTCACTATTCTGCTGGTGGAGTCACTGTGTACATACATTACTTATCCTGTACTGATCCTGAGTTACATCCTGTATTATACTCCAGAGCTGCACTCACTATTCTGCTGGTGGAGTCACTGTGTACATACATTACTTATCCTGTACTGATCCTGAGTTACATCCTGTATTATACTCCAGAGCTGCACTCACTATTCTGTTGGTGGAGTCACTGTGTACATACATTACTTATCCTGTACTGATCCTGAGTTACATCCTGTATTATACTCCAGAGCTGCACTCACTATTCTGTTGGTGGAGTCACTGTGTACATACATTACTTATCCTGTACTGATCCTGAGTTACATCCTGTATTATACTGCAGAGCTGCACTCACTATTCTGCTGGTGGAGTCACTGTGTACATACATTACTTATCCTGTACTGATCCTGAGTTACATCCTGTATTATACTCCAGAGCTGCACTTACTATTCTGCTGGTGGAGTCACTGTGTACATACATTACTTATCCTGTACTGATCCTGAGTTACATCCTGTATTATACCCCAGAGCTGCACTCACTATTCTGCTGGTGGAGTCACTGTGTACATACATTACTTATCCTGTACTGATCCTGAGTTACATCCTGTATTATACTCCAGAGCTGCACTCACTATTCTGTTGGTGGAGTCACTGTGTACATACATTACTTATCCTGTACTGATCCTGAGTTACATCCTGTATTATACTCCAGAGCTGCACTCACTATTCTGTTGGTGGAGTCACTGTGTACATACATTACTTATCCTGTACTGATCCTGAGTTACATCCTGTATTATACTGCAGAGCTGCACTCACTATTCTGCTGGTGGAGTCACTGTGTACATACATTACTTATCCTGTACTGATCCTGAGTTACATCCTGTATTATACTCCAGAGCTGCACTTACTATTCTGCTGGTGGAGTCACTGTGTACATACATTACTTATCCTGTACTGATCCTGAGTTACATTCTGTATTATACTCCAGAGCTGCACTCACTATTCTGCTGGTGGAGTCACTGTGTACATACATTACTTATCCTGTACTGCTCCTGAGTTACATCCTGTATTATACCCCAGAGCTGCACTCACTATTCTGCTGGTGGAGTCACTGTGTACATACATTCCTCACCCTGTACTGAGTTACATCCTGTACGATCACATACAATATCACAGAGTAAATCTGTTGTATCTGTGAATTTTTATGCAGATTTTGGTGTGGATTTTCACTCTTTGTGTCGTAGTGAATGAATCCCATGATGCATTTCTGCAGCACACGGAGCGTTCTGTGGATTTGGAAGAATTGCAGCATGACTCTCTTCTGCTGTGGATTTCTTAAAACCTCATTCACAAACATTGTACATTGCTGTAGTATTTTGGCTCACGTTCTGAAACTGTAATTCTGCAGCAATGCCACTGTATGTGAACGCTCCCTTGTACTCCAGAGCTGCACTCTCTTGTCTGCTGATTGTTATTGTAAAAAGTCAATGACATCGTCAACGAACCCCTACCAGCTTAGCTGAACTCCTATAATACTGGGGCAGTTCGTTTTTCCCCCAATCAGCTGATTGTGCAGTTCATGGAGTAAAGATGATACTTCCCAGAATATAATGCTCTGTGCAGACACTGAACAAGCAGGGAATGCTGGGAGATTTCTGCTCTTAAGTAAAATTCTGGATACTGTGATGTTGTATGTTAAAGTCCTGAGCAAAGCAAAAACTAACCTAGGTATGTTTCCCCATTTCCCTCCTTTAGCAGAGTCTGAAGGAACCAGCTTGTTCCCTGTGTATGGCCGGGTGATACTTGGATTATTAGCGGTGCCCTGTGCTCTGTGTTTATTAATACCCTGTTTGGTAAGTAATCAATTACTAATAGGTTAACCATCTGCAATGCAGCAGACATATACACACCCGATGTCTTATACTGTACTGTATATTACATTAGATTATAACTTTTGCCCATTGAGACGACTGGGAAAATATAACAATCTACATTTATATGGATTCCATCATTATACCCGGATCTGCACCCTCCAACAAACGCATGGCGTTCCAGTACGCACTGGGAGTCTGCAAAATGTGCATTTTTGGCCATTGTTAGGGCCAGCGCTCAACAAATCCCGGCAGCCCGGTTGCTAATATTGTATAGAAATGTATTGATAGAGAAAATCTTGTTGGAGTGTTTTATACTGATACCAGATAACTGAGAAAGTCTAAGTGGCTCCCCAACTGCACCGTATTTTGGCCTGTCTGGCTTGGGGCAATAACTTATTGGTGTACAGTGATACCTTGGGTTAAGAGTGCCTCAACTTACAAGCTTTTTGATCTGAGAGCAGGCTCTCTCCCGAATTTTTGCTTTGCCTTAAGAGCAAAAACGTGGGTTACAAGCCTTGCTCTCAATGGGGCCGCCGCATTAAAAGCAATGGCCTGCCGACAACCCTTGCAGTGATTTTCGGGGAAGGGCTTTAAATATAAGCCTTTCCCTGAAATTATCCCTAGCTGCAGTAAAAAAATTAATAAAATATATACTCACCTGTATGCCGGGGCTCAGGCGTGTCTAGCCGCCATTTGTTCTCCCTGCATTTTTAATCCCCACCTGCTGAAAAGCTTTAGAGCAGTGCAGGGAGAACAAGCGGCGGCTAAACGTGCCTGAGCCCCGGCAGACAGGTGTGTATATATTTTATTAATTTTCTTACTGCAGCTAGGGATAATTTCAGGGAAGGGCTTATATTTAAAGCCCTTCCCCAAAAATTACTGCAGGGATGTCGGTGTACTATTGCTTTCAATGGGGCAACACCATCCCCATTGAAATCAGTGTAGCGCCTCATGATCCGGAATGGATTAATGGGTTTTCCATTCATTTCGGTGGGAAAACTGGTTTGGGATTAAGAGCTCCATCACGGAACGAATTAACTCTTAACCCAAGGCACCGCTGTATTTACAAAATTTACTGTTCTGATTTCTTCATATATCTTTATAGTGGTTAGAACTCCTTTTTCTTACACGGAGCTGCAAAGCAAGTTACCTGATAAAATTTTGGTTGTCTGTAGCCACCAGTAGGGGGAGCTCCCTGCACACAGATTTATACAGCCACCACTAGAAGGCAATCACTGTATATAGATGATGCAACCACCACTAGAGGGAGCTACCTACATACAGATATACATAACTACCACTAGGGGGAAGCTCCCTGTGTATGGGATATATACAGCCACCATTACAGGGACAGATTTATACAGCCACCACTACAGACAACTACCTACATGGGTAACTCTCTACATGCAGGTTATATAGCCATCACTAGGAGGAGTGCACTACAGACTGATTATTCAGCCACCATTAGGCCGTCTGCACACGGGCATATTTACATTGCTGAATCCGGGGCAGGTGTCTATAGCACGCTATGGAAAACCACTTTTTCCTGCACACAAGCGGAAATCGCAATTTTCTGCTCATGGAGGAACAATCGCAGCATGCTCTATTTTTGTGCGGTGTCCGCACGGAAGGCTTCTATTGAAGTAATTGGAAGCTGTCCAAAGCGCGGCTCTTCAGAGCCATCCAGACCATACGCAGCACAGGGAAAGAAGAGAAATGACCGGTACGTGGGTCCACCGGCGGGCACAGGGTTAGATTCCGGTGCGGGATCATACATCCAGAATCTGACCTGTCTGTGTGCAGCCGGCCTTAGGGGGAGCTCCCTGTATACAGATGATAAGCCAACACCCGAGGATCCACCGACATACAGATTTGTAACAGACACCATCAGGGAGAGATTTTAGTTTACAGATTTAGGGCTCCTGCACACGAGCGGAAATCAATGCTGCATTTTCATGCAGACTCTGGGCGGATGGCTTCCATTGAAGTCAATGGAAGTCGTCTGACTTGCAGCCCATCCGCAGTTAACATGCAGGATGGGTCATGGATTCTGCGCCATTGACTAGTGACAGCAGGGGTAAAAAAACAACAAAAAAATAAAAAATATCTGTACTACACATGCGCGACGGCGAGCCACCGGGTCCATCTGCAGTAGAGAAAACACGGCTGAATGACAGGTACGCACGGACGCTCCTGCTGCCAGAGCCGTATTTTGCCGTGTGCAGGAGGCCTTATGCAGGTCCACTGAACGGTCATCTTCTGTCCCCGTCTAAACTAAGATATGTTTTACATCAGAGATGGCTGACAAGTTTTGCTCTTTTGCAGATATGGGCCGCTAATCGGTTTGGCTTTTCTTTTGGAGGTTTCTGAGGCGACTATATTGGTGAGTATGTCCGGGCGTCCCGCAATCTGTAGGGCACATTCTCACAGTTCCATTTAATGAGGGGGTCTTAAAGGGCTTTGGTCAAGATTGTAACAATAACTCATTCTCCACAGGAAAAAAATGCCACTTTTCACCTCTACTGTGCATCAGCTTGTGGGGTTCACAGCCCAAAGTATCGCCCATACTGGAGTAGTTCCCTGCGCAGCGGTAGAGCATCCAGTATCCCCGTGTCTCCCCACTTGTCTCCTCTCTGTGTGTCTCTTGCAGTGAAATTGTGTATTAGCGCCAATCACACTGTAGAGGTCCCACATGTCCATATAGTCACCGTATCCACTCAGTCGAGCCTCGGCGCCAATATGCTTCGTGCCACTCAAACTGCCAATGAGGGATTGGCACACAATTCTTTTTTATGCAACTTGGCACCTCCACACCTCATTATATATATATACATGCAGACATATACACACTCGAAGGGGAGTCAAAAATGATCCCTGCTCTGCCGCTCTGGCCGTAAAACTTATTTTAATCAACTTTCACAAAAGACATTATTTTTCACATAATCTCTGTTTTTTGATACACTTTGTCCATCTTTCATATTCCCGGATTAAAGAAATGTTTTAATCTGAGCTGCGAGCCACGGATGCATCGCTGTCTTCGGCGTTATTAGTTTTGCAAGAAGACAACAACCTTGGACTGCCGTCCTCCGTGTTTAAGTTGAATTTTAGGCTTCGGCTCTTCAGTGTTCCGGCTCCTGTCCACAACCGTGTATTACGTGTGCGGTGTACAGCCGCATGATCTGCTGTGAGTGGAGTCAGTGAAAGTCAATAGACGTGTGTAGACACTGCGTATCGTTATGCATGAGAAATAGATCGCAGCATGCTCTATTTCTCTGCGTACCACACGGCGTCAGCCCTATACATAATAATAATAATAAACTTTATTTGTATAGCGCCAACATATTCCGCAGCACTTACATAGACAGGGGGGAATACAGAAAGACAAAATACAAACATTACAGAACCAGGGATACATATAGTAATCAGTTGATGGAAACAATAGGGGTGAGGGTCCTGCTCCAACGAGCTTACATACTACAAGTAATGGGGTGATACAGAGGGTAAAGGGACTGGAGATGTGCACGGTATGGCGAGGTGGAGAGTGAGGGATGCTATACACATAGACAATGGTCAGACCTTTAGCCGTGTGACAGCAGAAACAGTATGACTGCAGGAGCGGTTCATGATGGCTAGCAGGGATTGCAGTCAGTAGGTCAGGGAGCATGTTATCAGGCGGAGTACAGAGAGGTTTGTTTAGGGAATGCGGTATGCCTCCCTGAAGAGGTGCGTTTTTAGAGCACGCCTGAAGTTCTGCGAGTCCTGGATTGCTCGGGTAGCCTTTGGTAGCGCGTTCCAGAGGACCGGTGCTGCTCTGGAGAAGTCTTGGAGGCGGGAATGAGAAGTTCGAATGAAAGGGGCACTCAGTCTGGTTTCATCAGCAGAGCGGAGTGCCCGGGCTGGTTGATGGATTGAGATGAGGGAGGCGATATAGGGGGGCGCTGCACTGTGGACGGCTTTGTGGATGAAGGTAGCGAGTTTGAATTGAATTCTGTATTTAATGGGCAGCCAGTGCAGTGACCGGCACAGGGCAGAGGTGTCCGAGTAGCGGCTGGACAGGAAAATGAGCCTGGCTGCCGCATTCAGGATGGATTGGAGAGGGTAGAGTCTGGTGCAGGGGAGGCCGATCAGCAACGAGTTGCAGTAATCAAGCCGGGAGTGGATGAGGGCAACAATAAGCGGTTTTAACGTCTAGACAGTGAGAAAAGAGCGGATTCTTGCGATGTTCTTGAGGTGCAGCTGACATGTTCGGGCCAGAGATTGGATGTAGGGGGCAAAAGAGAGATCAGAGTCAAATATGACCCCAAGGCAGCGGGCATGTTGTCTAGGAGTTATGGTGGCGCCACACACTGAGATGGAGATGTCAGAGGAGGTCGGTTAGTGGAGGGTGGAAATACCAGTAAGTCAGTTTTAGAGAGGTTTAGTTTTAGGTAGAGAGAGGACATGGTGTTAGAGACAGCGGACAGACAGTTAGTGATGTTTTGGAGGAAGGGTGCAGAGATGTCACGGGCAGAGGTGTATAGCTGGGTGTCATCAGCGTACAGGTGGTATTGGAGGCCAAAACTCCTGATGGTTTGTCCAATAGGGGCTGTGTAGATAGAGAAGAGAAGGGGGCCAAGGACCGAGCCCTTGGGGACCCCAACAGCAAGGGGAAGAGGAGGGGAGGTAGAGCCAGCAAAGGAGACACTGAAAGAGCGGTCAGATAGGTAAGAGGAGAACCAGGAGAGAGCAGTGTCCTTTAGGCCAATGGAGCGTAGCATACTGAGGAGGAGTTTGTGGTCAACAGTGTCAAACGCTGCAGAAAGGTCGAGGAGGATCAGTAGGGAGTAATCGCCCCTCGATTTGGCTGTCAGTAGGTCATTGGATACCCTAGTAAGGGCAGTTTCTGTCGAGTGTTGAGGTCGGAAGCCAGACTGTAAGGGGTCTAGGAGAGAGTTCTCTGATAAATAGCTTACAAGGCGGGAGTAAACCAGGTGTTCTAGTAGTTTGGAGATGAAGGGGAGGTTTGAGATGGGTCGGTAGTTGGCAGCATCGGTCGCGTCCAGAGTCGGTTTCTTTAGCAGTGGGGATATGATGGCGTGTTTGAAAGAAGAGGGAAAGATGCCAGAGGTCAGAGAGAGGTATACATTGATATAGGCAGCATATGAAACAAAGCGGGGAAGTTAAAAAAAAAAAAGAAAAAGTCACACTGCGCTTGTTCGTGTGCTTGTGATACGTGGGTATATGTAGTGTTCTCACAGCTATATGCGGTCTCTGCCGGCAGAGCCGTTGTTTACAGATATTGGTAAAACACTGCAGGAAGACCCGTAGTGTTTTAGCGATCCCTTTGTGGAGAGGAGGCCTAATGAGCACTGTTGATTGTTGAACCTTTCTCCGGATAATATTCCAATAGTGGTCCTTGATAATCCCAGGGTCCGGCTCCTTCTTCATGGCTGACACTTGTGGGACCTTCCTTCAATGTCTCCATTCATACACACTGCTTCCTGACTAAATACTTCCTCCATACTGGGTAAGAAGTCTTCAATAGATATCGGCACCAGACACACCAGACCACAAAAAACAACTCACTGCATGCTGCTCTTGTATTATGCAAGTCACACAGATTAACAGATAGAACATGTTCAAACCTGCACCGCAGCGGCCGAAAACGGGAAGCGCTGATAAGACTGTGCGGCCAACAGAAGTTTTAATATAACTAGAATGCAGATAATTTTTGAATCACCCTCGTATATATACCGGGGCGCCCCTATGATGAGGCGCCTCTGAACGTGCTGCCTCATACTCGAATTACCCGTGTGCTGGTATAAAGGGAAGTATTGTGTTCATTGCAAACAGAGTTCCTGACTATTTCATAGCCAAAGAAGGTGTTATTATGTGGGCTCTGTAGGGTACTATTATTTGTACATTGTATGGCAGTATTACGTGAGCTCTATAGGGTACTATTATCTGTACATTATATGGCAGTATTACGTGTGCTCTATAGGGTACTATTATTTGTACATTATATGGCAGTATTACGTGGGCTCTGTAGGGTACTATTATTTGTGTATTTTATGGCAGTATTACATGGGCTCTGTAGGGTACTATTATTTGTACATTGTATTGCAGTATTACGTGTGCTCTGTAGGGTACTATTATTTGTACATTGTATGGCAGTATTTTGTGGGCTCTGTAGGGTACTATTATTTGTGCATTGTATGGCAGTATTACATGGGTTCTGTAGGGTACTATTATTTGTACATTGTATGTCAGTATTACGTGGGCTCTATAGGGTACTATTATTTGTAGATTGTATTGAAATATTACGTGGGCTCTGTAGGGTACTATTATTTGTACATTGTATGGCAGTATTACGTGGGCTCTGTAGGGTACTATTATTTGTACATTTTATGGCAGTATTACGTGGGCTCTATAGGGTACTATTATTTGTAGATTGTATTGAAATATTACGTGGGCTCTGTAGGGTACTATTATTTGTACATTGTATGGCAGTATTACATGGGCTCTGTAGGGTACTATTATCTGTACATTGTATGGCAGTATTACATGGGCCCTGTAGGGTACTATTATTTGTACATTGTATGGCAGTATTACATGGGCTCTGTAGGGTACTATTATTTGTGCATTGTATGGCAGTATTACGTGGGCCCTGTAGGGTGCTGTATTATTTGGTGGTATTGTTTGGGCTTTGTATTGTCATATTGTGTCGTATTATTTAGCACTGTAAGGCAATATTACTTGGCCTATTTATGGTACTATTAGGGTACTGTACAGTGGTATTTGCACACTATATGGTTACATTGTTTGATCTTTGTGTAGTGGTGCTATTTGATCTCTTTATAAACTTTGTGTGATGGTATTATTTGATCTCTTTATGAGGTTGCTATTTAGGCACTGTGAAATGCTGTCATTTAAGTACTCTATGATGGTATTATTTACACACTCTATCGTGGTATTGTATGGACTTTTTGTGTTGGTATGTTTTTGGCTCATTATGGTATAGTAATTTCGGCACTGTGCGGTTTTATATGGGTACTGTATGGTAGTATTATTTGCATGCTGTATTGTGGTATTTGTGTACTGTGCAGTGGTATTATTTGCACGCTGTATTGTGATATTGTTTGAGCTTTGTGTGGTTATATTATTTAGGCTGTTTGTGGTATTGTTTTTCAGACCCTGTAAAGTAAATTTACTTGGGCCTTTTATGGTATTATTTGGGTACAGTATATGGTGGTATTATGTGGTATTCGTATTTTGGCACTGTATAGCGGTATTACTTTAGCACTGTATGATGGTATACTTTGCACACTCTATAGTGGTATTCTTTGGACTCCTAAAACCAATATAATTGTTTTGCAGGGTCTTCTGGTCTCTTCCTATTGAAGCCACATTTCTCAATCCCATTCAGGATCTTGAGCAAGAGCCTGGAATACAAAGTATCAGCTTAATCCACCATCAAAGGAGCAACCACATAACCCAGAAAAAGGACTCCATGCAATACAATCAAGGGAAGCAGTCAAACAAATATAAGACTGATGACTCCTCTATATGAGACCAGTGATAAATGAGTCTGAAAAACTGTAGAAGGGAAATTCATAAATCAATATTTTCGATGAATGCATCTTTTCCAATTGACAGTTTAAAGAAAATAATCTTTCCTACCCTGGGTGGAGCTTATTGTCCCAAGACTGTGTATCTACCAACCGACATCTGAAGCATATTAGCTGACTGGAGATAACAGCCACAAGTTGCTACAATGTAGAAACCAAACTGTGACAGTGACAACAAACACAAACCCAGCTGCAGAGCGCAGAGACTCTGTCGGATGTTTCACCTTTGACCAGAAACTTTCTTTAAGGTGGTGAGAAGTCCAGAGGAGTACACAATCCGTCATATACTGGGCCCCAGCCCCCGCCGCGCCTTTCTGACCTGAAGAATGAAGATCATTATTTTTGTACTCTAGTTGATTTAGCGCTGATTTCACAGAATCACAGTATTATTAATTTATACAAATTTTATATCTCGTTGTACAATGTATCAATTGTGTTATTATTTGTAATTTAATAAAATGTAACATATCTTATTTTCACACAAACAGGTAAGACCGAAAGATTATTGACAATAAATAAAATAAAGCGAAAAGCAGAATGACTGCAGACAATAAACTATCATGTTCTTTAATTGTTGTCTGTTCTGTATTACTGGGAATATATATATTTGGGGGAGGTATATTACTATCATCAACAAGCAGTTTTTATCTTACCATTACTGAGGGCGCGCGGGCTGGATCACAAGCATTTATTTAGTGTTTCTTTTGTTTGGGGAGGCAATCTCCAAATGATGACCGGAGGAGATAGTACAGCCTCACATTACTGGTATCGGGATGGGGGAACCACTACCTATTATTTGTAAGATCCCAAACATCATCATTCGTCATTTACCAGTCCTTTCATGTAAAAGGTAACCATTCAGTCATTCGCAGACCATCTCCAGACTCACAGATAGACCAACAATCGGCTGAATGAGCTACGAAAAAATGGCAAAAAATGTAAGCGATTATTATCTGTGTGTGTAAACGGACATTGAAAGCAGACGGCTCAGTCATCGGTCGCTCATTGATATAATGAATTGCTCCATGTAAAAGGACTCTTGTTCTAAATTTTGACTTTTCTATAATCACGCCTGTGGATTATCATGTGATTGGATTCACATAATATTACACTCTTTCTTATCATAATAGGGGCTCTGAGAACTTCTCTCAGGCTCCATTGTACTCACATATCTGTATTGCGTACTTTCTGTGTTCTCCACTGGCCAATGCATATATTCTGAACAGTGTTGAACAAATTTAGAGCCATAGATCAGCAGCTGCTTCTTCTTCATTAGTACTGTTGCCTTGCGTTGCTGTGTTCCAATCTGATCCAGCAGATAGTCTCCTAGGTCAGATTTGAACCTATAACCACAGCACTGCATGGCAACAGTGCTTATCACTAAGTCATTGTGCTTCTTCTTTCTACTCCTCCTTCATCTTCTGGAGGAGGAGAAGGATAAGAAGAGGATGAATTTTAGTGGGTTCTGTGAAGACTAACCGCCCAAGGTTCGGTTTCACACCAAAATGAACTTTTAGCAAGGTTTGACTCGACGCAGGGTTCGACTGTTTTGGTTCGCTCAACACTAGTCCTGAATTTGGAGATCCAACTTTAGCATCTGTTTGGCAAGCCAAAGCCAGAAGGGATATCGGTCTGAGGACAGTGACACCCAGAGGCACCAACCATCAGACATGAAGTCAGGGCAGGTATGACCCAGATTTTACAGTTGTCCCTGCCTGGTCTACACTGCTCTCGACTCCATACCTACTCCTTCCGTAAGTCCTCTCAGTAATTGTTGTGAACACTTTTTCTGTGTTTCTAAAAAGTGGCTGCTAATATATGCCAAAACTGTCTCATCTGATGGAGGCTCAGGCTTTCACTCAGAAGCACAGGAGTTCAGGAAATCAAAGAGTTCCATAAAACTGCCAAGAAACGTAACACCTTCAGATGTGTGTCTGCCTGTCCGTCTGCATCAGGCCCAGACGTACAAACTCTGCTAGAGGGTGAATTGGATTCCATATCTGAATCCTTAGGCCTCATGTCCACGGGGAAAATCAGATCCGCTGCAGATTCTCCATGGAGAATCTGCAGCGGGTCCCTCCTGCCCCGCGGACATGAGCGCCGAAAATAGCAATTTAAAAGAATTTACCTATCCGGCGCGGGCGACGAAGGTCAGCTGTTCCTCACGGCCGGATCTTCATTTTCGGCCGGCGGATGAATTCCTGACGCCGGCGGCACGTCGCCGGCACGTCGTCGACGTGCCGCGCGCATGCGCCGGGCACATCCGCCGAGCCGAAGCAAGGGAGATGCGGCGGTGAGGAAGAGAAGAGCTTCGCGGTCCGCTGCGGGTGAGTAAATGCTTTAAATTCCTATTTTAGGTCTCCCGCGGATCCGGACGGCTTCCATAGGCTTCAATAGAAGCCCGCGGGAGCCGTCCCCGCGGGAGACCCGCATGAAAATGGAGCATGGTCCAGATTTTTTCATGCTCCATTTTTTTTAAAATCACTTTTATTGACGATCCGCGGGTATTTATGTACCCGCGGGTGATCAATGCATCCCTATGGGGTGCGGATCCACGCGCGGGAGATCCGCTGCGGATCCTAAATCCTATTTTCCCCGTGGACATGAGCCCTTAGACTCTGGTCTTCCAGACAACTACTACTAACTTGGTAAGGGCAAGGCACATGCAATAAGGTTGAAGAAATTAAGGCAAAGCAATCTATTATTTCCTTTAAAACTCCTTGAATTTTTCCTGAGAATCCTCTAGTAGCAGAATTTATGTGGGTGGATTGGGCCAAAGTGGACAAAGAACCATTTCTGTTTCTTCCTATTTGAGCCAGGGCACTTATTTAGCCCTCAACTTCACAAGGTACTGGAATTTGAGTAAAGACAAAAAGGATAGCCTTTCCTCAGGCTCTCGAGAAACAACGGTTTAGACCATTTTGCAGATAATTTGTCATGCTGTAGGAGTAAGCCCTTTCCTAGGAACCTCAAGTTCCTCAGTTTATGATGCCACTTTTCCAGACACCCAAGGAGGTGACAGGATAGCCAGATTCTCCTCCATTTGGCAAGATATAATGGCAGACACCTACCTGTTTTTCTTCTGTAGCTTAGCGAGGTTACTCCTTCGAACAGTGTTCCTCACCTCCAGTCCTCAAGGCACGCTAACAGGTCATGTATTTAGGATCTCCTATAGGAAGAACACTTGTAGCAATGACTGAGGCACTGACAATAGTTAAGTAACCTGTGCAATACTTCAAACAAGTTCTTCTGGGTCAGAGTGTTCTTATTCAGAAAGACAACCTAGTATTAGTGTTCTACACAAACAGGGGCGACTTGGTCCACCCAGCTTTTCAAGGAGTGTACTCATGGTGGGTAGAAAATTGCATACAGGAAATAAGAATAGTTCATATCAAGGGTTCAGTAAACACCAAGGCAGATTGGCTCAGTAGGAACCTCCTAAGCTCAGCAGAAAGGGGTCTTCTCCCAGAAGTCTTCAAGTCTTCTTCAACGAGAGAAAACTGACAAATACTGCTCTCTGTTTGCAGCCTTTCGTATAATTTTTTTCTGCCTGCAGTTTGCGTTACATTACCGCTGTCAGCCTCAAACTGTACGCCAATAATTCCATAATTATTTACACCGGTCTGTGTCTGCCGTCAACTTAACGCACAGCGTACAGCCACAGCCACTAATAGAGGGAAAGTCATATACAGTTACTCCCCGACTTGCGAACAGGTTCCGTTCCGGGAGCCCGTTCGCAAGTCCGTTTTGTTCGCAAGTCGAACAAGTAGTAGTATGGAGCGAGATCACGGGTGGATCCCGCTCCATACAACGTCGGGTGCCGGCTGTTCTTACAGCGGGCTCCCGGCGGCAGCAGTTCCGACGAGCCGCGCCGCTTGTCGGAACTGTTAACACTTTAAATACCGCTCTGACAGCGGTATTTAAAGTGTTAATAGTTCTGATGAGCGGCGCGGCTCGTCGGAACTGCTGCCGCCGGGTGCCCGCTGTAAGAAACAGCCGGCACCCGACGTTCAGGGGGCCCGTACAGCGTCCCATGATGAGATCGCGGGACGCTGTGCGGTTGCTAGGCAGCCGGGGACCTCCTGAAAGGCCCCAGGGCTGCCTATGCAGAGTGCCCATCAAGCGCGCGGCTTGCTAGGCGCTCTGTATAGACAGCCCTAGGACCTTTCACAAGGCCCCCGGCTGCCTAGCAACCGCGATGTGACCGGACAGGCTTCTATCAGGCTTGATAGAAGCCTCTCCGGTCCCTGCACAGCATGATGTAATGCCATAGCATTACATCATACTGTGCTGTACAGATAGTTCGTATCTAGCGAAATTCGCAAGTCGAATGTTCGCAAGTCGGGGACTATCTGTACACGCTATATAGCCTGTATTCTTTTTCAAAAAAATTTTAAAAAAAGATCCTTTGTTACCTCTGACCGTCTAAAATTTACAGGGTGTCTGGTGGGAGTTGTAGTGCATCACTGTTGCACAGCTAGGCCTGTTTGCAGCCTTCCATATTCTTTGTTTCTGCCTGGAATTAGCGTTACAATACCGCTGTCAGCGTGAAAGTGTACGCAAATAATTCCATAATTATTTACACCGCTCTGTGTCTGCTCTATTCAGAATCCACCATGCTGAGGGTTAGGGGTAAGGCTCGAGGACATGGACGCGGGCGAGGACGCGGAGCTCCAAGTGAGGGTGTGGGCACAGGTTGAGTTCCTGGTCCAGGTGAATCGCAGCCGGCTGCTGCGGGATTAGGAGAGGCGCAAGTTTCTGGGGTCCCCAGCTTCATATCACAATTTATGGGTCCACGTGGTAGACCTGTATTACAAACAGAGCAGTGTGAGTGGGTCCTGTCGTGGATGGCAGAAAATGCATCCAGCAATGTATCGACCACCCAGTCTTCTACGCCGTCCACTGCTGCAACTCTGAATCCTTCCCCCCAGCCTCCTCACTCTATGAAAATGACACATTCTGATGAGCAGGCAGACTCCCGGGAACTTTTCTTGGGTCCCTGCCTTGATTGGGAAAAAATGGTTCCTCTCTCACCTGAGGAGTTTGTCGTGACTGATGCCCAACCTTTGGAAAGTTCCCGGGGTCCGAGTGATGAGGCTGGGGACTTACGGCAACTGCCTCAAGAGCTTTCAGTGGGCGCAGAGGATGATGATGATGAGACACAGTTGTCTATCAGTGAGGTAGTAGTAAGGGCAGGAAGTCCGAGGGAGGAGCGCACAGAGGATTCGGAGAAAGAGCCGTTGGACGATGAGGTGACTGACCCCACCTGGTTTGCTAAGCCAACTGAGGACAGGTCTTCAGAGGGGGAGGCAAGTGCAGCAGCAGGACAGGTTGGAAGAGGCAGTGGGGTAGCCAGGGGTAGAGGCAGGGCCAGAGTGAAGAATCCCCCAACTGTTTCCAAAAGCACCCCCTCGCGCCAAGCCACCGTGCAGAGGCCTACGTGTTCAAAGGTGTGGATGTTTTTCAGTGAGAGCGTGGACGACCGACGAACAGTGGTGTGCAACCTGTGTTGCGCCAAGATCAGCCGGGGAGCCACCACTACCAGCCTCACCACCACCAGCATGCGCAAGCATATGATAGCCAAGCACCCCACAAGGTGGGACGAAGGCCATTCACCACCTCTGGGTCACACAACTGCCTCTCCCCCTGTGTCCCAATCTGCCACTCAGATCCAACCCCCCTCTCAGGACAAAGGCACGAGCACCTTCCGGCCTGCACCCACACCCTCACCTCCGCTGTCCTCGACCCCATCCAACAATGTCTCTCAGCGCAGTGTCCAGCTGTCTCTAGCGCAAGCATTGAAGCGAAAGCTCAATACGCCACCACGCACCCGCACGCTCAAGCTTTAAATGTACACATTGCCGTCCCTGCCCTACACCAGCACGTCTCCCGCAACATCAATCGTGCCCTCACCAACGCAGTTACCGGGAAGGTCCACTTAACCACGGACACGTGGACAAGTACTGGCAGGCAGGGCCACGATATCTCCCTGATGGCACATTGGATGAATTTGGTGGAGGCTGGGACCAAGTCAGAGCCTGGGACCGCACACGTCCTACCCACACCCAGAATAGCGAGTCCTTCCTCGGTTCTGGTATCTGCAGCGGTCTACGCCACCTCCTCTAAACCTTCCCCCTCCTCCTACGCAACCTCTACCTCTCAATTAAGAAATCTGAGCAGTACGTCGCCAGCAGTCGGAGTGGCGTGGCACGGCAGCACAGCGGTGGGCAAGCGTCAGCAGGCCGTGCTGATACTCCACAGCCTAGGTGACAAGAGGTACACGGCCCCCGAACTGTTGCAGGGTCTGACAGAGCAGACCGACCTCTGGCTGTCGCCGCTGAGCCTCCAACCGGGCATGGTCGTGTGTGACAACGGCCGTAACCTGGTGGCGGCTCTGCAGCCTCAGACACGTGCCATGCCTGGCCCACGTCTTCAATTTAGTGGTTCAGCGGTTTCTGAAAAACTACCCACACTTGTCAGACCTCCACGGCAAGGTACGCTGGGTCTGCGCACATTTCCGCAAGTCCACCATGGACGCTGCCACCCTGCGGACCCTGCAACATCAGTTTAATCTGCCAGAGCACCGACTGCTGTGCGACGTGCCCACACGGTGGAATTCTACGCTGCACATGTTGGCCAGGCTGTATGAGCAGCGTAGAGAAATAGTAGAATACCAACTCCAACATGAGCGGCGTACTGGGAGTCAGCCTCCTCAATTCTTTACAGAGGAGTGGGCCTGGATGGCAGATATCTGCCAGGTCCTTGGAAACTTTGAGGAGTCTACCCAGATGGTGAGCGGCGATGCTGTAATCATTAACGTCACCATTCCTCTGCTATGTCTGCTGAGAAGTTCGCTGCAAAGCATAAAGGCTGATGCTTTGCGGTCAGAACAGGAGACGGGGGAAGAGAGTATGTCGCTTGATAATCAGAGCACCCTCATGTCTATATCTCAGCGCGTTTTGGAGAAGAAGGAGGGGGAGGAGCAGGAGGAGGAGGAGGGGGAAGAGACAGCTGGGCCAACTGCAGTGGGTACCCATGCTGCTTGCCTCTCATCTGTTCAGTGTGTATGGGCTGTGGAGGAGGATCCTGAAAGTGATCTTCCTAGTGAGGACAGCGATGTGTTGCATACTGGTACCCTGGCACACATGGCTGACTTCATGTTAGGATGCCTTTCTCGTGACCCTCGCGTTAGATGCATTCTGGCCACTACGGATTACTAGGTGTACACCCTTCTCGACCCACGGTATAAGGAGAAACTTTCGACTCTCATTCCCGAAGAGGAAAGGGGTTTGAGAGTGATGCAATACCACAGGGCCCTGGTGGACAAACTGATGGTAAACTTCCTATCTGACAGTGCTAGTGGCAGAAGGCGCAGTTCTGAGGGCCAAGTAGCAGGGGAGGCAAGGAGATCAGGCAGCATGTTCAGTGCAGGCAGGGGAACACTCTCCAAGGCCTTTGCCAGCTTTATGGCTCCCCAGCAAGACTGTGTCACCACTCCCCAGTCAAGGCTGAGTCGGAGGGAGAACTGTAAAAAGATGGTGAGGGAGTACGTAGCTGATCGTACCACTGTCCTCTGTGATGCCTCTGCTCCATACAAGTACTGGGTGTCAAAGCTGGACACGTGGCACGAACTTGCGCTGTATGCCCTGGAGGTGCTTGCTTGCCCTGCCGCTAGCATCTTGTCAGAGAGGGTGTTTGGTGCAGCTGGGGGAATAATCACGGATAAGCGTACCCGCCTGTCAACTGCCAGTGCCGACATGCTTACACTCATAAAGATGAACAAAGTCTGGATTTCCCCAGACTTCTCTTTTCCACCAGTGGAGAGCAGCGGAACCTAAAGATTCTTTTCGCTGCAACGGCGGATACAAGCATTCTTCTCTATCACCGGAAAAAAAGGGACATTTACCTTTGTCAATCTGTGTATGATATTAGTCCTCCTCCTGAAACATCATGTCATGACACTGAACTGCCAATTTTTCTGCTGCCCTCATCTAACTATTTTTAAACAATTTTTCTACGTTTCTAACTAAAGCATTGAAACTTTTACATGAACCGATTTTTTTTAACAGGGCTGCCTCGAGGCTCTGTAACAAATTAAGCGACAGCGAGCTAAAATATTAATGGGTATCACCTGCCCTCTCGGTTGAGCAATTTTTGCAGGGGTACATTTGTACTGTTGGTACACTAATTTTTCGGGCCCTCGCCCATACTGTAATCCAAGTAATTTTTCTGGCCTTCGCCTACACTCATGGTACACCAATGTGTCAGGGGTTGGCCTACACTCTTGCTAAAGAAATGTAACTCGGGTCTGCCTGCCTATACTTCTGCCACAGTAATGTTACAGGGGTCTACCTATACTTCTGCAACAAAAATGTTACTACGGTCTGCCTATACTTCTACTACTGAAATGTTACTGGGGTTTGCATATACATCTGCCACGTAAATGTTACGGGGGTCTGCCTATACTTCTGCAACATAAATGTTACAAGGTTCTGCGTATACTTCTGCTACAAAAATATTACAGCTGTCTGCCCATGTGCTGTCTGGCACAAAGACACTGACTGACTTGGGTAGGGGGCAGAATGCAGATGGCTTTCCCCTTGCGGTGTCGATTGAGCTATCCGACACCTAGACAGAATGAATACTGTTTGGGCACATAGATCCCTCATAGCTATGTAACTCATGCCCACGTTTGCAGCTCCTGACAGAGGTTGGCACTTTATTGGAATGAAGATCGAACATCAATTTCTCATTGATTCTCAACTGCATTGTGGGCTATCGCCCCCCCCCCCTTTTAAAGAGGCCCTGCCAACCCTCTGCAGTGTGTGCCTCTGGTTCCTCCTCATCACAGACGCACTTATCAATAGACATGAGGGTGTTGTGGCTATGCTGCGAGCGTGTGGCATGAGGGCAGCTGAAGGCTGCGCAGGGACACTTTTGTGTGCGCTGTGGACGCAGGGTTGTGCGGGGGGGTTGGGCAGCATGTAACCCAGGAGAAGAGGCAGGGGTTTGTCCCGCAGGCAGTGCTTGTGCTTGGTTGGAGGTAGTGTGGTGCTTAGCTAAGGTATGCCTTGCCAATGAGGGTTTGTCCGAAGTAAAAATTGTTGGGGGGGGGGGGGGGGAACCGAGAGATACTTTATTCAAAAGCGAAGCCATACATATCATTAGGGATTCAGCTGTGATGCCCTCTCCAGATGTTATAGATACAGATCAGACTCTATTATTTTACAAGTTATTTTGGAGTCTCCAACCCGTTAAGAGCCCAATCTCTAAAATCTATAGAGCCCTGATGCAGAACGAACACCAACCCTCTTTTATCCCCCGTTGGGAGTCTGAATTAAATACCACCTTTACCACAGATGAGGACATCATATGTAGGTCACTCATCCTCCTCCTCCTCCAGGTTCCAAGAATTAAATTACAAAATAGTCTCCAGGTGGTATAAACCCCAGCCCTACTCAAGAAAATAGACCCAGACTATTCCCCTCTGTGCTGGAGATGCTCAGATGGTATCGGTTCATACACTCATATCTGGTTTTCATGCCCGCTCCTACGACCGTTCTGGGAAGAGATCCAGAGGACACTTGGTCTTATTTTCAAAACTAACATCACCCTTACACCTGAGACCATCCTCCTAAATATGGATGTTCCAGGCCTCCTAATTAAGTCCAAGTCCTTTCTTCCATTTCTCATATATCTAAGAAATGGAAGATCTTAATTCCCAGATACTGGAGACACGGCACAGCCACCTCCATCCTGGAATGGTATAAGAAGATGGACACTATCTGCTCCTGTGAGAGGGTCAGAGCTAGATGAGAAGGAGATTTTGAGAAGTTCAAACCTTTGGAACGCCTGGAGACTCTGGTCCACCCCCACAAGTTGTTGATGCCCCCTCATCATTGAGTTTCTCTTATTTCCTCAGTTGATTGCTCTACATTAATGCTTATTCTTTGCAATTTTATATTCCTTTATCTGACGTTTTTCATTGCATTTCCCACAGAGCTGCCATTGTTCCTGTTATGTAAGAGATTGATTGTCTTACAATGTGATTACTCACCGATTTTATTTCACGTTTGTTGTAACCCCTCCCTTTTCTATCATAATTGAAAAATAAAGAATATATACAAAAAAATAAAAATAAAACGGCTGCTCCTTTCGATTTGGGCATATGAACATAAAATTAGGGCCACAATGGGAATGTTTCTGAACACAGAACAACCAGGGGGAACCATTTTGGGGTTTAAATCCTCACTTTCATGTGAACTATAGAAAAAAAATGCACCTCTAAAATGACATGTTTGCAAAAATTCCAGTAACTCCTGAAAAAAAACTGTGGGGTCAAAATACTCCTGACCCCCTCAGTGAGTACATAAAATGGGGTCATTTGTGGGGGGATCTATCATTCTGACACCCATGAGCCTTTGCAATCTTGGCTCGGTGCAGGAAAACAAAATATTCCTCAAAATGTTGATAATATTAAATTTGTACGTCTCCTAAATGGTTTAAAAAAATAAAGTTTTTCAAATGTGCGTCCAGAATAAAGTAAATAGATGAAAATATTAGAGTTGAGCGAATGAACTCTGCCAAACTTGATGCTCGTTCGAGTATTAGCGTACTCGATGGTGCTCGTTACTCGAACGAGCATCACACCGTGTTCGACCCCGCCCATGTTTTTGGCTCCTCCCCGCTGTGACGTACCTGTTTTGGCCCCTCCCCGCCGCGACGTAGCGTGCGCGTAAATGGCAAATTGAGAGAACACACGAACCAAGAAGAAAAAAAAACTCGGGACCCGGCCTCCCACATACAAAAATGCTCCAGTCTCCCATTGTAGTCAATGGGGTTCGTTACTCGAATAGAGCTCTCGAATTTTATGAACAGCTCGACTTGAATAACGCGGACCCGAGCATTTGGGTGCTTGCTCATCTCTAGAAAATATATATCTTATCAAAAATTTGTACAGTATGTTCGCACATAATTGACATATTACAGTTGAAAATGAGGAAAAAAATGACCTTTTTATTTTCTAAATTTTTTCCAATTTTGGCGCTTTTAATAAATACACACAAATTCTATCAGTCTGTTTTTACTACTTGAATGAAGTACAATATGTAGTGAAAAAACAATGTTAGAACCACTGCAAAATAGAGATGAGCGAGCACACTCGGATAAGTCAGTTACTCGAGCAAGCCTCGCTCTTCTCGAGTAACTGCATTCTTGTCCGAGCGTGCTCAGGGGTGCGGCGGGGGATAGCAGGGAGTAGCGGGGGCAGAGAGTGGGAAAGATCTCTCTCTCTCCCCTCTGCTACCCCCTGCTGCCCCAACGAGCACGCTCGGACAAGAATGCAGTTACTCGAGAAAAGCGAGGCTCGCTCGAGTAACTGACATCCAAATGTGTGCTCGCTCATCTTTACTGCAAAACCTTTACGGAGTCATTCTATGTTAAAGTCACACGTCAGATTTCCAAAATTTGGCTTGGCCATTAAGGCGCAAACAGACTGGATTAAAAATCAGATATTGTTCAGCTGACAGCTGATGGTTTCACCTACTTACCTTCCCTTTCTGAAGGAAGGTGGCTGGAACCTAAAGTAGCCATACACATTTGAATATCGGCAGCTAAACCCACTGATTTTGGCAACTTTACCCAACTGTCGGCCCATGTAAAAGGGCCATAAATGAGATAGTTGAACTTCGTCTGATGGCTGGTAAACTCTTCCTATGGTGCTATTTCATCATCACCACAGGAGGTCATGAGTAAGTTCTGTTACCTCAAATGTGATATAGACCTGGTATTAAAGGGGTTTTCCAGGATATTGAAAAAAACTTTAAAAGGGCTTAAAATGAAAATAAATTGAACATTCATAGCAGCTCCCCCACAAGCGCTGCAGTCCCCCTGCCCACCACACAGAACCTGGAAGAAGCGGCGGGCAAGAACGTGCCGTTCATTATGCATGTGACCGCTCAGCCACTCACCGGCTTCAGCAGTGCTTCTTCTGAAGAGCAGGACACTCCATAGCTGCACACCGACATTGATTATTACCCGATGACATGTTTTCTTCTCCTTGTAGCATCTTCACAATGACTATCTCCCACATATACGGTCGCAGACAAAGGTTTGGAGACGGACACATATCTTGGTTTTCACAAAGTTTGCTGCTTCAGTGTTTTTACAGTGGATATAAGAAGTCTACACACCCCTGTTAGAATGCCAGGCTTTTGTGATGTTAGAAAAATCTGACAAAGATGAGTTATTTCATATTTCCGTTATCTGTGCGATTCCATTGAAAAACAAACTGAAATATTTTAAGGTGGAAAAATAACAATAAAAATAAAACTATACATTTGCACCCCCTAAAACTAATACTTAGTTGATGCCCCCTTTGGCTTTATGACAGCATATGACAGTGGTGATTTGTCTTTCTGCTTTGGGTCTTGTTCTGCTGAAAAGTGAAATTTGTCTGAAGGTTTTGGTCCAAAATAGTCTGATATTTGGAAATGTTCCTTATTCCCTCCTCCTTGACTAAAGCCCCAGTTCCTGTATCAGAACAGCCCCCCACATAACGCTGCCCCCACCATCCTCACTGCGGGTTGGGGGTCTTCTGCTGATGGCAGTGTTGGCTTTGTGCCAAACATACCTTCTGGACTTCTGGCCAACACGTTCCCCCTTGATCCCATCAGACATAACATGTTCTCCACTGACTTCTGTCAGACTTGATAGCGGGTCCAGTAAAACATAGCCGGGCTTGGATGTTTTACTTTGTTAGAAAAGGCTTCCATCTTGTCCCCTCCCCCACAGCCCAGGCATATGAAGAATATGGGAGATGGTTGGCACATGCTCTACATAACCAGTACTGCCAGAAATTCCTTCAGCTCCTTTAATGTTTCTGTTGGCCTCTTGGCATTCTTCCAGACCAATGTGCCAAATGTAATCCCATGGTACATGTGTTAGGGTTGTGCTGCTGGGATTTGTTGTACTACATGGGTTTCCTGCAGCACAGCTCCACAAGGTGTGGATTGCTCCAGCCAGCCAATCCCCCAGGTCTGCTGGTCATATATACCAGCTCCTCTGCTAGAGGCTGCTAGTCTTTGTTTGTTCAGTGTGTTTAGGTGTGAACAGTGTCATGTTCCTGCATATCTGTGCATGTTTCTATGCGTGTGGTGTGAACTGTGTCTTGGATCGTTTATCATCTAGAATGAGGTGGGTCCCTAGGTTTCAGCACAGGGTCATCGCCCCGAATGCAGGCAGATTTCCTGGGGGTAGTTTTCTTGTTAGAGTAGGGGCCCGCGAGACTATGAAGACCCTTGAAGCGAACTCGCGGGCTTAAGTATCTTGGCCAAAATCCGAACTAATACCTCATACATTTTATAATCATTCCGTCTGGCTATGTGTGCAGGTGAGTGTTTTGAGCGTTCGTCAGTCGTTGATTTATGTCTGTTTCTTTGTTATGTTCATGAGTATTGAGTTCAGTTCGCAGTTCTGCAGTTCCGTCTGAGTTTGCTTGTTGGCGAGTATGAAGTCAGATTTGCAGTTCTGCAGTTCAGTATGTAATGTCTCGGACATGTTGTGGCCCCCTTCTCCTGACTGACACCTTCCAACAATCAGACCCCTATGACAGGCTGTAAGATCTTTATGGACCAATTAAGAAAATGTCAGGAAAATCCTCCTAGAAGAGACAAACTTTATATGGGGACCCAGAATCCCTGTAAGTAACGGCAGCGGAGTGCAGACTACTAGTTATCAGGAGGTTAGATGGGATTGGCTAATGCTGAACACAACCGCATCCCCAAATATAAGAGGGTGTGAACACTTATGCAACCATATGATTTAGTTTTTCCAGCCTAAACGATTTCAGTTTGATTTTTAATGGAATCGCACAGGTATAACGGGTCACACAGATATAACGGGTCACACGGAGGGGAAATAAATCGGAGATGATTCATCTTTAATATGACAAAAACATGGCATTCCATCAGGGGTGTGTAGACTTTTTATACCCACTGTACAGTAGTGACTCCTGGTGCTATCCAGGACCTGTTTCATGAATTGACCAAATTCAGATGGCAAATAGCCCATTCCCTGTGGCAACCAAGTCCAAGCATACTGCTGCCTTTCAAAAGTGAATGCAAACCGATATTAAGAGTCTGGATGCAAAGATGCGCCAAAGAAAGCATTCACCAAACCTAGTACACGGAACCAGGAGACATCTGTTGGAATCTCTCCAACGGTAGTCTGAGAATTCACGACACACGGGGCATCTTCTTGAATGATTTTATTTACTGCACAAAGATCACGGACCAACAGATCTGGTCGGGTTTCCATGTTTAGCCACTATATAAAGAGGTATATACACTGGGGACTGTCTGGGCAGCAGGATCCTCTGATTCACAAAAGCCTTGATTGGGTCCCTTACACCAATAATCTGTTTCACACTAAGGGGACTCTAGGAACCCGGGGTAGTTTAGATCCTGGTCTGAGCATCATGACCACAGGGTGCTGCCTGCTTTATTAGACCCACTGGTCCTCCCTTTCTTGGGCAGACATCTTGGGGGACATCTTGCTCTGGAGGATAAGAGACTGCCATCAGAAGGATCAGACTTTCCAAGGTGTTACGGTCTTCAGGTCTTTCCAAGCACAATAGGTCGTTCCTTTTGTTCTGAAGATTAGCTTTAAACGGGTTGAGCCAAGATTGCAAGTGTAGGGGAGAACTTGCTGGTTTGTGGGGGTCTCACTGCTGATAACCCTGCTGATCTGCAGAATGGGACTCCTGTTTTCCATTCTGCCAGTCACTGTGGGGTCACTTCTTCCCCCACACTAATGTCAGCATGAGTGGAGCAGCGGCTGAGCAAGCGCGGTCAGCACTCCATTCATTTCATTGGAGCTGACAGACATCCCCGGGCAGGTGCCGCTCAGGTATCTCCGCAGCCCCATTGAAACTGAATGGAACACTAGTGGTGTAACAAGTACATGGAAACAAACGCAGGTTAGTGACCAATAGAGATCAATGGGTTATTAACATCACGTATTACACATATAACATGTGCTGACAATACTCCTGTGTGAGTGAGCCCTAACACTTCACTTTGCTAAGATCCATCCTGTTGCCTAAAACCACTCAAATTTGTAAAGTTTCCAGCAGCACACACTTGATCCCAACAAAAAGTGGGGGGGGCGGATTTTTAAATCACGGTCATATGCATAGCCACATACGACGTTATTAGAGATGAGCGAACGTACTTGCTAAGGCAAACTACTCAAGCGAGTAGTGCCTTATGCGAGTACCTGCCTGCTTATCTCAAAAGATTCGGGTGCCGTTGGGGGAGAGCGGTGAGTTGCGGGAGTGAGCAGGAGGGAGCGGGGGGAGAGACTAAGGCCTCATGTCCACTAGAAAAATACATTATGAACCATCAACCCCAAGGATTACTCAGAAATATAATAAAGTGTGGCAGCATAAATGGTGCAGAAACACCATACATCCGGAGCATGGACCTACTGCTCTGTTTCATCAGATAGTGGCTTGAAAAAGACCGTCATGGTCGAAACGTTGCCTTCACATCTAACTATGAAACAATAAATGCTATTTTAATATAAAGACAGTTTCTGCACCATTTATGCTGCCACGCTTTATTATATTTCTGTTGCCTAAAACCAGAAGATAATAATAGTTAATTAGACCTCGTTATAGAGGTCTTAAATATGCTGGCACAATGTCAATTCATTGAAGGTTACATTTATGGTATATCAATACTGGATCAAAGCTAAAAAATCCATCTGCTTCCCTCCACACCATTATAGAGTTATATGATAAAATGTTATTTTCCTGCAGCCACCACTAGGTGGAGCTTACTGCACAGAGATGTATCCAGTCACTACTAGATGGTGCTCACTACATACAGTTGTATACAGCCCCCATTAGGGAGCGCTCACTACATACAGATATATACAGCCACCGCAAGAGAGAGCTCATTACATGCATATATATATATATATACAGCCACCACTAGGGGGAGCTCAATACACACAAAGATAGATAGATAGATAGATAGATAGATAGATAGATAGATAGATAGATAGATAGATAGATAGATAGATAGATAGATAGGAAATAGATAGATGTTTTTTTTACTTTTTTTACTTCTTTACATGTTTGGCTTTTACGGTAGGGCAGTATGAAATGAGCATATGCGTAAACGGTTCAGAGGAGTTCTTCTTGCCGCGGCTTTGTGCAGTTTTTCACGCACTTCATTGAATATTGCATGCACATTTGCATGCCCTATAGACTTTTATGAGTCCCTTAGGTGCACAAATACGCAAAAAGATACAGCAGGTACTATTTTCCTGCGTGCCACCTAAATGCGCACAAAAAAATTGTTTATGAGAACGAACCCATTGACATATTGTGTGCACTAATTCTGAGCACACAATGGGCAGCGCAATTGTGTCTACTTGAAACCGCCCTCGGTTTGGTTTCAGCTTTGATCCTCATATTGCCCGCAGTGGTGCCGGCCGTCTAACCTGATGTACAAGTTGCCGCGCCGCCCGGGTTCTCCCCCACATCTTAATCCATATTACAGGATCGGATCTTCTGTGTGGACGATTTAGCGATACTGCATATTCTAAGCTCATTATTTATATAGCACTTTATTCTAAGTCTAATTAATACGAACAACGAAAATATATTTATTTTCTTGGAATTATTGTAATGAGGAGGCTGAACATTGATCTAATCAGTGGTAATTAATGCACGATGGCAAGAAGTCAGATCCAACAGGTTGACATACAGAAGCTGGGAGCTGCCGCTGGTTTCTGGCCAGCGGGATGAAGATCATTCTGTTATGTCTTCACCCTATACTATAGTTGATCCAGCCCTGATATCACACAGTCAAACTGTTATTACATGGTTCTCTGCTTATATACGCACTTTTTAAAATATAGAGCCAAATGACTTAAAACAATAAAACAAAAGGTACTTACCTGTCCCCAGCGACCCAGCGGGGGCTGCAATCCTGTGATTCTCACTCACCGGGTCTGTTAACAGCGGACGTCAGGTTACCACTGCCTGCCAATCACAGGCCAGAGTGTCACTGCCTGTTCTCCTGGCATCAGCGCTCACATCCTGAGCACCATGATGCCAGGGGTATACAACGATGTCTCTACAGCCTCTAATTGGCCCAGCATCACTGAGGGTCCTTTCACATGGAATGACGTGTCGGGCGCAGATGTCCGACAGGTCATCCCAGCAATAATCGTTCCCAGTCATAACCTCCGTCCTGCACAGTATATAGTAAGTTCCGGGGAGGGGACTGGGAAAAGCTATCTTTGAGATTATTGCAGAGAGACTGGAGATGTGAAGGCTGGAGTACAAAATAATGTGGGCCATGGGGATTGCAGAATGCAGGGAAAACTCCCCATGTATTTCAGGGAGGAGGTAGGGGGAAGGTTTGAATGTGAAAAAACTCCTGGGGGAGTTCTGAATG
This sequence comes from Eleutherodactylus coqui, assembly GCF_035609145.1. Classification (NCBI taxonomy): domain Eukaryota; kingdom Metazoa; phylum Chordata; class Amphibia; order Anura; family Eleutherodactylidae; genus Eleutherodactylus; species Eleutherodactylus coqui. The sequence continues at coordinate 310,659,464 of NC_089839.1, forward strand.
TGATTATACTGCGAGGGGGGCCCTGAATGTGATTGTACTGTGGAGGGGGCCTAATTGTGATTGTACTGCGGGGGGCACTCTGAATGTGATTATACCGAGAGGGGGCTCTGAATGTACTTATAGTGCGAGGGGTGCTCTGAATATAATTATACTGCGAAGGGAGCTCTGAATGTGATTATACCGAGAGGGGGGGGGGGCTCTGAATGTGCTTATAGTGCGAGGGGCGCTCTGAATGTGACTATACTGCGAGGGGTGCTCTGAATGTGATTATACTGCGAGGGGGGCTCTGAATGTGATTATACTGCGAGGGGGCTCTGTATGTGATTATATTGAGAGGGGGGCTCTGAATGTGATTATACCGAGAGGGGGGCTCTGAATGTGCTTATAGTGCGAGGGGCGCTCTGAATATAATTATACAGCAAAGGGAACTCTGAATGTGATTATACCGAGGGGGGGGGGGCTCTGAATGTGCTTATAGTGCGAGGGGCGCTCTGAATGTGACTATACTGCGAGGGGTGCTCTGAATGTGATTATACTGCGAGGGGGGCTCTGAATGTGATTATACTGCGAGGGGGCTCTGTATGTGATTATATTGCGAGGGGGGCTCTGAATGTGATTATACCGAGAGGGGGGCTCTGAATGTGCTTATAGTGCGAGGGGCGTTCTGAATGTGACTATACTGCGAGGGGCGCTCTAAATTTGATTATACTGCGAGGGGGCCTCTGAATGTGATAATACTGCGAGAGGGCTCTGAATGTGATTATACTGCGAGGGGGGCTCTGGATGTACTTATACTGCGAGGGGGTGCTCTGAATGTGATTATACGGCGAGGGGGGCTCTGAATGAGATTATACTGCGAGGGGGCTCTGTATGTGATTATATTGCGAGGGGGGCTCTGAATGTGATTATACCGAGAGGGGGGCTCTGAATGTGCTTATAGTGCGAGGGGGGCTCTGAATGTAATTATACTGCGAGGGGGGCTCTGATTGTGATTATACCGCGAGGGGGGCACTAAATGTGATTATATTGCGAGGGGGGCTCTGAATGTGATTATACTGCGAGGGGGCTCTGAATGTGATTGTACTGCGAGGGGGGGTTCTGAATGTGATTATACTGTGAGGGGCGCTCTGAATGTGATTATATTGCGAGGGGGGCTCTGAATGTGATTATACTGCGAGGGGGCTCTGATTGTGATTATACTGCGAGGGGGGCTCTGAATGTGATTATACTGCGAGGGGGGCTCTGTATGTGATTATATTGCGAGGGGGGCTCTGTATGTGATTATATTGCGAGGGGGGCTCTGAATGTGATTATACCGAGAGGGGGGCTCTGAATGTGCTTATAGTGCGAGGGGCGCTCTGAATGTGACTATATTGCGAGGGGCGCTCTGAATGTGATTGTACTGCGAGGGGGGCTCTGTATGTGATTATATTGCGAGGGGGGCTCTGAATGTGATTACACCGAGAGGGGGGCTCTGAATGTGCTTATAGTGCGAGGGGGGCTCTGAATGTAATTATACTGCGAGAGGCGCTCTGAATGTGATTGTACTGCGAGGGGGGGCTCTGAATGTGATTATACTGTGAGGGGGGCAATGAATGTGATTATACCGCGAGGGTGGCTCTGAATATGATTATACTGCGAGGGGCACTGTGAATGTGATTATACTGCGAGGGGGGTTCTGAATGTGATTATAAAGCGAGGAGGCTCTGAATGTGATTGAACTACGAGGGGGGGTTCTGAATGTGATTATACTGTGAGAGGCGCTCTGAATGTGATTATACTGCGAGGGGGGCTCTGAATGTAATTATACTGCGAGGGGGGCTCTGAATGTGATTATACTGCGAGGGGGCGCTCTGTTTGTTATTATACTGCGAGGGGCGCTCTGAATGTAATTATATTGCGAGGGGCCATTTGAATGTGATTATACTGCGAGGGGCACTTTGAATCTGATTATACTGCGAGGGGGGCTCTGAATGTGATTGTACTGCGAGGGGGGCTCTGAATGTGATTGTACTGCGAAGGGGGCTCTGAATGTACTTATACTGCGAGGGGCTCTGAATGTGATTATGCTGCGAGGGGGCGCTCTGATTGTAATTTTACTGCGAGGGGCGCTCTGAATCTGAATATACATGCGAGGGGTTCTCTGATTGTCATTATACTGCGAGGGGCGCTCTCAATGTGATTATACTGCGAGGGGCTCTGAATGTGATTATACTGCGAGGGGCGCTCTGATTGTAATTTTACTGCGAGGGGCGCTCTGAATGTGATTATACTGCGAGGGTGACTCTGATTGTGCTTATAGTGTGAGGGGTGCTCTGATTGTGACTATACTGCGAGGGGCGCTCTAAATGTGATTATACTGCGAGGGGGGCTCTGAATGTGATTGTACTGCGAGGGGCTCTCTGAATGTGATTATACTGCGAGGGGGGCTCTGAATGTGATTATACTGCGAAGGGGACTCTGATTGTGCTTATAGTGCGAGGGGCGCTCTGAATGTGACTATACTGCGAGGGGCGCTCTGAATTTGATTATACTCTGAGGGGGGGGGGCTCTGAATGTGATTATACTGCGAGGGGGACTATGAATCTACCTATACTGTGAGAGGCGCTCTGAATGTGATTATACTGCGAGGGGGGGCTCTGAATATGCTTACAGTGCGAGGGGCGCTCTGAATTTGCTTATACTGTGAGGGGGTGCTCTGAATGTGATTATACTGCGAGGGGGACTCTGATTGTGCTTATAGTGCGAGAGGCGCTCTGAATTTGATTATACTCCGAGGGGGTGCTCTGAATGTGATTATACTGCGAGGGGGACTCTGATTGTGCTTATAGTGCGAGGGGTACTTTGAATGTGACTATACTGCGAGGGGCGCTCTAAATTTGATTATACTCCGAGGGGGTGCTCTGAATGTGATTATACAGCGAGGGGGGCTCTAAATGGGATTATACTGTGAGGGGTGCTCTGAATGTGATTATACTGCAAGGGGGGCACGGAATGTGATAATATTGCGAGGTTGGCTCTGAATGTGATTATGCTGCTAGCGGAGGGGGGCACTGAGTGAGATTTTACTGCGAGGGGCGCTCTGAATGTGATTATACTGCGAGGGGGGGTTCTGAATGTGATTATGCTGCGAGGGGCGCTCTGAATGGGATTATACTGCGAGGGGTGCTCTGACTGTGATTGTACTGCGAGGGGCGCTCTGAATGTGCTTATACTGCGAGGGGCGCTCTGAATGTGATTATACTGCAAGGGGCTCTCTGATTGTGATTATACTGCGAGGAGCGCTCTGAATGTGACTATACTGCGAGGGGGGCTTTGAATATGATTGTACTGCGAGGGGCGCTCTGAATGTATTTATACTGCGAGGGGGGCTCTGAATGTGATTATAATGTGAGAGGCGCTCTGAATGTGATTATACTGCGAGGGGCGCTCTGAATGTGATTTTACTGCGAGGGGCGCTCTGAATGTGATTATACTGCGAGAGGCGCTCTGAGTGTGCTTATACTGCGAGGGGGGTTCTGAATGTGATTATACTGCGAGGGGGGCCCTGAATGTGATTGTACTGCGAGGGGTGCTCTGATTGTGCTTATAGTGCGAGGGGCTCTCTGAATGTGAATATACTGCAAGGGGCTCTCTGAATGTGCTTATACTGCGAGGGGGCCTCTGAATGGGATTATAGTGCGAGGGGGCCTCTTAATGGGATTATAGTGCGAGGGGGCCTCTGAATGGGATAATAGTGCGAGGGGCGCTCTGAATGTGATTATACTGCGAGGGGGGCTCTGAATGTGACTATACTGTGAGGGGGACTCTGATTGTGCTTATAGTGCGAGGGGCGCTCTGAATGTGATTATACTGCGAGGGGCGCTCTGAATGTGATTATACTGCGAAGGGGCTCTGAATGTGATTGTACTGCGAGGGGCGCTCTGAATGTGATTATACTGCGAGGGGCGCTCTAAATGTGATTATACTGCAAGGGGGCGCTCTGATTGTGATTATACTGCGAGGGGTGCTCTGAATGTGATTATATTGCGAGGGGCCATCTGAATGTGATTATACTGCGAGGGGCGCTCTGATAGTGCTTATAGTGTGAGGGGCGCTCTGAATGTGATTATACTGCTGGGAGGGCCTCTGAATGGGATTATAGTGCGAGGGGGCCTCTTAATGTGATTATAGTGCGAGGGGGCCTCTGAATGGGATTATAGTGCGAGGGGGCCTCTGAATGGGATTATAGTGCGAGGGGCGCTCTGAATGTTATTATACTGCGAGGGGCACTCTGAATTTGATTATACTGCGAGGGGCGCTCTGAATTTGATTATACTGCGAGGGGGTGCTCTGAATGTGAATATACTGCAAGGGGGGCTCTGAATGTGATTATACTGCGAGGGGGCTCTGGATGTGATTATACTGCGAAGGGGGGCTCTGAATGTGATTATACTACTAGGGGCCCTCTGGATGTACTTATACTGCGAAGGGCTGCTCTGAATGTGATTATGCTGCGAGAGACGCTCTGAATGTGAATATGCTGCGAGAGGTGCTCTGAATGTGAATATACTGCGAGAGGGGCTCTGAATGTGCTTATACTGCGAGGGGGCTCTTAATGTGATTATACTGCGAGGGGGGCTCTGAATGTGATTATACTGCGAGGGGGGCTCTGAATGTGATTATACTGCGAGGGGGACTCTGAATGTGCTTATAGTGCGAGGGGCGCTCTGAATGTGACTATACTGCGAGGGGCGCTCTGAATGTAATTATACTGCGAGGGGGCGCTCTGATTGTGATTATACTGTGTGGGGCGCTCTGAATATGATTATACTGCGAGGGGGGGCTCTAAATGTATTTATACTGAGAGGGGGTGCTCTGAATGTGATTATACTGCGAGGGGGGGGTTCTGAATGTGATTATACTGCGAGGGGCGCTCTGAATTGGATTATACTGCGAGGGGTGCTCTGACTGTGATTGTACTGCGAGGGGCGCTCTGAATGTGCTTATACTGCGAGGGGCGCTCTGAATGTGAACTTAGTGCGAGGGGCGCTCTGAATGTGATTATACTGCAAGGGGCTCTCTGATTGTGATTATACTGCGAGAGGCGCTCTGAATGTGATTCTGCTGCGAGGGGGGCTTTGAATATGATTTTACTGCGAGGGGCGCTCTGAATGTATTTATACTGCGAGGGGGGCTCTGAATGTGATTATACTGTGAGAGGCGCTCTGAATGTGATTATACTGCGAGGGGCGCTCTGAATGTGATTTTACTGCGAGGGCCGCTCTGAATGTGATTATACTGCGAGGGGCTCTCTAAGTGTGCTTATACTGCGAGGGGGGTTCTGAATGTGATTATACTGCGAGGGGGGCCCTGAATGTGATTGTACTGCGAGGGGTGCTCTGATTGTGCTTATAGTGCGAGGGGCTCTCTGAATGTGACTATACTGCAAGGGGCTCTCTGAATGTGCTTATACTGCGAGGCGGCCTCTGAATGTGATTATACTGCGAGAGGTGCTCTGAATGTGAATAAACTGCGAGAGCGGCTCTGAATGTGCTTATACTGCGAGGGGGCTCTGAATGTGCTTATACTGCGAGGGGGGCTCTGAATGTGATTATACTGCGAGGGGGGCTCTGAATGGGATTATAGTGCGAGGGGGCCTCTTAATGGGATTATAGTGCGAGGGAGCCTCTGAATGGGATAATAGTGCGAGGGGCGTTCTGAATGTGATTATACTGTGAGGGGGGCTCTGAATGTGATTATACTGTGAGGGGGACTCTGATTGTGCTTATAGTGCGAGGGGCGCTCTGAATGTGACTATACTGCGAGTGGCGCTCTGAATGTGATTATACTGCGAGGGGGGCTCTGAAGGGGATTATAGTGCGAGGGGGCCTCTTAATGGGATTATAGTGCGAGGGGGCCTCTGAATGGGATAATAGTGCGAGGGGCGCTCTGAATGTGATTATACTGCGAGGGGGGCTCTGAATGTGATTATACTGCGAGGGGCGCTCTGAATGTGATTATACTGCAAGGGGGCGCTCTGATTGTGCTTATACTGCGAGGGGCGCTCTGAATGTGACTATACTGCGAGGGGCGCTCTGAATCTGATTATACTGCGAAGGGGCTCTGAATGTGATTGTACTGCGAGGGGCGCTCTGAATGTGATTATACTGCGAGGGGCGGTCTAAATGTGATTATACTGCAAGGGGGCGCTCTGATTGTGATTATACTGCGAGGGGCGCTCTGAATGTGATTATATTGCGAGGGGCCATCTGAATGTGATTATACTGCGAGGGGCGCTCTGATAGCGCTTATAGTGTGAGGGGTGCTCTGAATGTGATTATACTGCTGGGGGGCCTCTGAATGTGATTTTACTGCGAGGGGGGCTCTGAATGTGATTATACTGCGAGGTGGGTTCTGAATGTGATTATAGTGGGAGGGGGGCTCTGATTGTGCTTATAGTGCGAGGGGCGCTCTGAATGTGCTTATAGTACGAGGGGCGCTCTGAATGTGATTATACTGCGAGGGGCGCTCTGAATGTGATTTTACTGCGACGGGCGCTCTGAATGTGATTTTACTGTGAGGGGCGCTCTGAATGTGATTATACTGCGAGAGGCGCTCTGAGTGTGCTTATACTGCGAGGGGGGTTCTGAATGTGATTTTACTGCGAGGGGCGCTCTGAATGTGATTTTACTGCGAGGGGCACTCTGAATGTGATTTTACTGTGAGGGGCGCTCTGAATGTGATTATACTGCGAGAGGCGCTCTGAGTGTGCTTATACTGAGAGGGGGGTTCTGAATGTGATTATACTGCGAAGGGGCTCTGAATGTGATTGTACTGCGAGGGGCGCTCTGAATGTGATTATACTGCGAGGGGCGCTCTAAATGTGATTATACTGTAAGGGGGCGCTCTGATTGTTATTAAACTGCGAGGGGCGCTCTGAATGTGATTATATTGCGAGGGGCCATCTGAATGTGATTATACTGCGAGGGGCGCTCTGATAGTGCTTATAGTGCGAGGGAGCCTCTGAATGGGATTATAGTGCGAGGGGGCCTCTGAATGGAATTATAGTGCGAGGGGGCCTCTGAATGGGATTATAGTGCGAGGGGTGCTCTGAATGTTATTATACTGCGAGGGGGACTCTGAATGTGCTTATAGTGCGAGGGGCGCTCTGAATGTGACTATACTGCGAGGGGCGCTCTGAATGTAATTATACTGCGAGGGGGCGCTCTGATTGTGATTATACTGCGTCTGGCGCTCTGAATGTGATTATATTGCGAGGGGCCATCTGAATGTCATTATACTGCGAGGGTGGCTCTGATAGTGCTTATAGTGCGAGAGGCGCTCTGAATATGATTATACTGCTGGGGGGGCTCTGAATATGATTATACTGCGAGGGGGGGCTCTGAATTTGATTATACTGAGAGGGGGTGCTCTGAATGTGATAATACTGCGAGGGGGTGCTCTGAATGTCATTTTACTGTGAGGGGCGCTCTGAGTGTGATTATACTGCGAGGGGCGCTCTGAATGTAATTATACTGCGAGGGGCGCTCTGAAAGGTAATTATACTGTGAGTGGGTGCTCTGAATGTGATTTTACTGCGGGGAGCGCTCTGAGTGTGATTATACTGCGAGGGGGGCTCTGAGTGTAAATATACTGCGAGGGGGCTCTGAATGTGCTTATACTGCGAGGGGGCTCTGAATGTGCTTATACTGCGAGGGGGGCTCTGAATGTGATTATACTGCGAGGGGGGCTCTGAATGTGATTATACTGCGAGGGGCGCTCTGAATGTGATTTTACTGCGAGGGGCGCTCTGAATGTGATTTTACTGTGAGGGGCGCTCTGAATGTGATTATACTGCAAGAGGCGCTCTGAGTGTGCTTATACTGCGAGGGGGGTTCTGAATGTGATTATACTGCGAGGGGGGCCCTGAATGTGATTGTACTGCGAGGGGGCTCTGGCTGTGATTATACTGCGAGGGGGGCTCTGAATGTGATTATACTGCTAGGGGCGCTCTGGATGTACTTATACTGCGAAGGGGTGCTCTGAATGTGATTATGCTGCTAGAGGCGCTCTGAATGCGATTTTGCTGCGAGAGGTGCTCTGAATGTGAATATACAGCGAGAGGGGCTCTGAATGTGCTTATACTGCGAGGGGGCTCTGAATGTGCTTATACTGCGAGGGGGGCTCTGAATGTAATTATACTGCGAGGGGTGCTCTGAATGTGATTATACTGCGAGGGGGACTCTGAATGTGCTTATAGTGCGAGGGGCGCTCTGAATGTGACTATACTGCGAGGGGCGCTCTGAATGTAATTATACTGCGAGGGGCGCTCTGAATGTGATTATACTGCGAGGGGCGCTCTGAATGTGATTATACTGCGAAGGGGGCTCTGAATGTGATTGTACTGCGAGGGTCGCTCTGAATGTGATTATACTGCGAGGGGCGCTCTAAATGTGATTATACTGCGAGGGGGCGCTCTGATTGTGATTATACTGCGAGGGGCGCTCTGAATGTGACTATATTGCGAGGGGCCATCTGAATGTGATTATCCTGCGAGGGGCGCTCTGATAGTGCTTATAGTGTGAGGGGCGCTCTGAATGTGATTATACTGCTGGGGGGGGGTCTGAATGTTATTTTACTGCGAGGGGGACTCTGACTGTGCTTATAGTGCGAGGGGCGCTCTGAATGTGACTATACTGCTATGGGCGCTCTGAATGTAATTATACTGCGAGGGGACATCTGAATGTGATTATACTGCGAGGGGCGCTGTGATAGTGCTTATAGTGCGAAGGTCGCTCTGAATATGATTATACTGCGTGGGGGGGGGGCTCTGAATGTGATTTAACTGCGAGGGGGGGCTCTGAATGTATTTATACTGTGAGGGGGTGCTCTGAATGTGATTATACTGCGAGGGGGTGCTCTGAATGTCATTTTACTGCGAGGGGCGCTCTGAATGTGATTATACTGCAGGGGGCGCTCTGAATGTAATTATACTGCGAGGGGCGCTCTGAATGCAATTATACTGCGAGGGGGGGCTCTGAATGTGATTTTAATGCGAGGGGGCTCTGAGTGTGATTATACTGCGAGGGGGGCTCTGAGTGTGATTATACTGCGAGGGGCGCTCTGAATGTAAATATACTGCGAGGGGCGCTCTGAGTGTGATTATACTGCGAGGGGGGCTCTGGGTGTGATTATACTGCGAGAGGGGCTCTGAATGTGATTATACTGCGAGGGGGCTCTGAATGTGCTTATACAGCGAGGGGGCTCTCAATGTGCTTATACTGCGAGGGGGCTGTGAATGTGATTATACTGCGAGGGGGGCTCTGAATGTGATTATACTGCGAGGGGGGCTCTGAATGTGATTATACTGCGAGGGGGGCTCTGAATGTGATTATACTGCGAGGGGAACTCTGATTGTGCTTATAGTGCGAGGGGCGCTCTGAATGTGACTATACTGCGAGGTGTGCTCTGAATGTGATTATACTGCGAGTGGGCTCTGAATGTGATTGTACTGCGAGGGGCGCTCTGAATGTGATTATACTGCGAGTGGGCTCTGAATGTGATTGTACTGCGAGGGGCGCTCTGAATGTGATTATACTGCGAGGGGCGCTCCAAATGTGATTATATTGCGAGGGGCCATCTGAATGTGATTATACTGTGAGGGGCGCTCTGATAGTGCTTATAGTGTGAGGGGCGCTCTGAATGTGATTATACTGCTGGGGGGGGGGTCTAAATGTGATTTACTGCGGGGGGGGGGGGTGCTCTGGATGTGATTATAGTGCGAGGGGCGCTCTGAATGTGATTATACTGCGAGTGGGCTCTGAATGTGATTGTACTGCGAGGGGCGCTCTGAATGTGATTATACTGCGAGGGGCGCTCCAAATGTGATTATATTGCGAGGGGCCATCTGAATGTGATTATACTGTGAGGGGCGCTCTGATAGTGCTTATAGTGTGAGGGGCGCTCTGAATGTGATTATACTGCTGGGGGGGGGGGTCTAAATGTGATTTACTGCGGGGGGGGGGGGGGGTGCTCTGGATGTGATTATAGTGCGAGGGGCGCTCTGAATGTGATTTTACTGCGAGGGGCGCTCTGAATGTGATTATACTGCGAGGGGCGCTCTGAATGTAAATATACTGCGAGGGGCGCGCTGAATGTAATTATATTGCGAGGGGCGCTCTGAATGTGATTTTACTGCGAGGGGCGCTCTGAGTGTGATTATACTGCGATGGGGGCTCTGAATGTGATTATACTGCGAGAGGGGTTCTGAATGTGATTATACTGTGAGGGGGCCCTGAATGTGATTATAGTGCGAGGGGCGCTCTGAATGTGATTATACTGCGAGGGCGGCTCTGAATGTGATTATACTGCGAGGGGCGCTCTGAATGTGATTTTACTGCGAGGGGCGCTCTGAATGTGATTATACTGCGAGAGGCGCTCTGAGTGTGCTTATACTGCGAGGGGGGTTCTGAATGTGATTTTACTGTGAGGGGCGCTCTGAATGTGATTATACTGCAGGGAGCGCTCTGAATGTAATTATACTGCGAGGGGCGCTCTGAATGTAATTATACTGCGAGGGGGTGCTCTGAATGTGATTCTACTGCGAGGGGGCTCTGAGTGTGATTATACTGCGAGGGGGGCTCTGAGTGTGATTATACTGCGAGGGGCGCTCTGAATGTAAATATACTGCGAGGGGCGCTCTGAGTGTGATTATACTGCGAGGGGGGCTCTGGGTGTGATTATACTGCGCGAGGGGCTCTGAATGTGATTATACTGCGAGGGGGCTCTGAATGTGCTTATACAGCGAGGGGGCTCTCAATGTGCTTATACTGCGAGGGGGCTGTGAATGTGATTATACTGCGATGGGGGCTCTGAATGTGATTATACTGCGAGGGGGGCTCTGAATGTGATTATACTGCGAGGGGAACTCTGATTGTGCTTATAGTGCGAGGGGCGCTCTGAATGTGACTATACTGCGAGGGGCGCTCTGAATGTGATTATACTGCGAGTGGGCTCTGAATGTGATTGTACTGCGAGGGGCGCTCTGAATGTGAATATACTGCGAGTGGGCTCTGAATGTGATTGTACTGCGAGGGGCGCTCTGAATGTGATTATACTGCGAGGGGCGCTCCAAATGTGATTATATTGCGAGGGGCCATCTGAATGTGATTATACTGTGAGGGGCGCTCTGAATGTGATTTTACTGCGGGGGGGGGGTGTGCTCTGAATGTGATTATACTGCGAGGGGCGCTCTGAATGTGATTTTACTGCGAGGGGCGCTCTGAATGTGATTATACTGCGAGGGGCGCTCTGAATTTAAATATACTGCGAGGGGCGCGCTGAATGTAATTATATTGCGAGGGGCGCTCTGAATGTGATTTTACTGCGAGGGGCGCTCTGAGTGTGATTATACTGCGATGGGGGCTCTGAATGTGATTATACTGCGAGAGGGGTTCTGAATGTGATTATACTGTGAGGGGGCCCTGAATGTGATTATAGTGCGAGGGGCGCTCTGAATGTGATTATACTGCGAGGCCGGCTCTGAATGTGATTTTACTGCGAGGGGCGCTCTGAATGTGATTTTACTGCGAGGGGCGCTCTGAATGTGATTTTACTGTGAGGGGCGCTCTGAATGTGATTATACTGCGAAAGGCGCTCTGAGTGTGCTTATACTGCGAGGGGGGTTCTGAATGTGATTTTACTGCGAGGGGGTCCTGAATGTGATTGTACTGCGAGGGCCGCTCTGATTGTGCTTATAGTGCGAGGGGCTCTCTGAATGTGACTATACTGCAAGGGGCTCTGAATGTGCTTATACTGCGAGGCGGCCTCTGAATGGGATTATAGTGCGAGGGGCACTCTGAATTTGATTATACTGCGAGGAGCGCTCTGAATTTGATTATACTGCGAGGGGGTGCTCTGAATGTGAATATACTGCAAGGGGGGCTCTGAATGTGATTATACTGCGAGGGGGGCTTTGAATGTGATTATACTGCTAGGGGGGCTCTGAATGTGATTATACTGCTAGGGGCGCTCTGGATGTACTTATACTGCGAGGGGGTGCTCTGAATGTGATTATGCTGCGAGAGGCGCTCTGAATGTGATTATGCTGCGAGAGGTGCTCTGAATGTGAATATACTGCGAGAGGGGCTCTGAATGTGCTTATACTGCGAGGGGGCTCTGAATGTGCTTATACTGCGAGGGGCGCTCTGAATGTGCTTATACTGCGAGGGGCGCTCTGAATGTGATTATACTGCGAGGGGATGCTCTGAATGTGATTTTACTGCGGGGGGCGCTCTGAATGTAATTATACTGCGAGGGGTGCTCTGAATGTAATTATACTGCGAGGGGGTGCTCTGAATGTGATTTTACTGCGAGGGGGCTCTGAGTGTGATTATACTGCGAGGGGGGCTCTGAGTGTGATTATACTGCGAGGGGCGCTCTGAATGTAAATATACTGCGAGGGGCGCTCTGAGTGTGATTATACTGCGAGGGGGGCTCTGGGTGTGATTATACTGCGAGAGGGGCTCTGAATGTGATTATACTGCGAGGGGGCTCTGAATGTGCTTATACTGCGAGGGGGCTCTGAATGTGCTTATACTGCGAGGGGGCTGTGAATGTGATTATACTGCGAGGGGGGCTCTGAATGTGATTATACTGCGAGGGGGGCTCTGAATGTGATTATACTGCGAGGGGAACTCTGATTGTGCTTATAGTGCGAGGGGCGCTCTGAATGTGACTATACTGCGAGGGGTGCTCTGAATGTGATTATACTGCGAGTGGGCTCTGAATGTGATTGTACTGCGAGGGGTGCTCTGAATGTGATTATACTGCGAGTGGGCTCTGAATGTGATTGTACTGCGAGGGGCGCTCTGAATGTGATTATACTGCGAGGGGCGCTCTAAATGTGATTATATTGCGAGGGGCCATCTGAATGTGATTATACTGTGAGGGGCGCTCTGATAGTGCTTATAGTGTGAGGGGCGCTCTGAATGTGATTATACAGCTGGGGGGGGGGGTCTGAATGTGATTTTACTGCGGGGGGGGGGGGGGTGCTCTGAATGTGATTATGCTGCGAGAGGTGCTCTGAATGTGATTATGCTGCGAGAGGTGCTCTGAATGTGAATATACTGCGAGAGGGGCTCTGAATGTGCTTATACTGCGAGGGGGCTCTGAATGTGCTTATACTGCGAGGGGGGCTCTGAATGTGATTATACTGCGAGGGGGGCTCTGAATGTGATTATACTGCGAGGGGGCTCTGAATGTGATTGTACTGCGAGGGGCGCTCTGAATGTGATTTTACTGCGAGTGGGCTCTGAATGTGATTGTACTGCGAGGGGTGCTCTGAATGCGATTATACTGCGAGGGGCGCTCTAAATGTGATAATATTGCAAGGGGCCATCTGAATGTGATTATACTGTGAGGGGCGCTCTGATAGTGCTTATAGTGTGAGGGGCGCTCTGAATGTGCTTATACTGCTGGGGGGGGTCTGAAAGTGATTTTACTGCGGGGGGGTGCTCTGAATGTGATTATACTGCGAGGGGCGCTCTGAATGTGATTTTACTGCGAGGGGCGCTCTGAATGTGATTATACTGCGAGGGGCGCTCTGAATGTAAATATACTGCGAGGGGCGCGCTGAAGGTAATTATATTGCGAGGGGAGCTCTGAATGTGATTTTACTGCGAGGGGCGCTCTGAGTGTGATTATACTGCAATGGGGGCTCTGAATGTGATTATACTGCGAGAGGGGTTCTGAATGTGATTATACTGTGAGGGGGCCCTGAATGTGATTATAGTGCGAGGGGGGCTCTGATTGTGCTTATAGTGCGAGGGGCGCTCTGAATGTGCTTATAGTGCGAGGGGCGCTCTGAATGTGATTATACTGCGAGGGCGGCTCTGAATGTGATTATACTGCGAGGGGCGCTTTGAATGTGATTTTACTGCGAGGGGCGCTCTGAATGTGATTTTACTGCGAGGGGCGCTCTGAATGTGATTTTACTGTGAGGGGTGCTCTGAATGTGATTATACTGCGAGAGGCGCTCTGAGTGTGCTTATACTGCGAGGGGGGTTCTGAATGTGATTTTACTGCGAGGGGGTCCTGAATGTAAATATACTGCGAGGGGCGCGCTGAATGTAATTATATTGCGAGGGGCGCTCTGAATGTGATTTTACTGCGAGGGGCGCTCTGAGTGTGATTATACTGCAATGGGGGCTCTGAATGTGATTATACTGCGAGAGGGGTTCTGAATGTGATTATACTGTGAGGGGGCCCTGAATGTGATTATAGTGCGAGGGCGGCTCTGATTGTGCTTATAGTGCGAGGGGCTCTCTGAATGTGACTATACTGCAAGGGGCTCTGAATGTGCTTATACTGCGAGGGTGCCTCTGAATGGGATTATAGTGCGAGGGGGCCTCTTAATGGGATTATAGTGCGGGGGGGCCTCTGAATGGGATTATAGTGCGTGGGGCGCTCTGAATGTTATTATACTGCGAGGGGCACTCTGAATTTGATTATACTGCGAGGGGCGCTCTGAATTTGATTATACTGCGAGGGGGTGCTCTGAATGTGAATATACTGCAAGGGTGGCTCTGAATGTGATTATACTGCGAGGATGGCTTTGAATGTGATTATACTGCTAGGGGGGCTCTGAATGTGATTATACTTCTAGGGGCGCTCTGGATGTACTTATACTGCGAGGGGGTGCTCTGAATGTGATTATGCTGCGAGAGGCGCTCTGAATGTGATTATGCTGCGAGAGGTGCTCTGAATGTGAATATACTGCGATAGGGGCTCTGAATGTGCTTATACTGCGAGGGGCGCTCTAAATGTGATTATATTGCGAGGGGCCATCTGAATGTGATTATACTGTGAGGGGCGCTCTGATAGTGCTTATAGTGTGAGGGGCACTCTGAATGTGATTATACTGCTGGGGGGGGGTCTGAATGTGATTTTACTGCGGGGGGGGGGGGGTGCTCTGAATGTGATTATACTGCGAGGGGCGCTCTGAATGTGATTTTACTGCGAGGGGCGCTCTGAATGTGATTATACTGCGAGGGGCGCTCTGAATGTAAATATACTGCGAGGGGCGCGCTGAATGTAATTATATTGCGAGGGGCGCTCTGAATGTGATTTTACTGCGAGGGGCGCTCTGAGTGTGATTATACTGCAATGGGGGCTCTGAATGTGATTATACTGCGAGAGGGGTTCTGAATGTGATTATACTGTGAGGGGGCCCTGAATGTGATTATAGTGCGAGGGGGGCTCTGATTGTGCTTATAGTGCGAGGGGCGCTCTGAATGTGCTTATAGTGCGAGGGGCGCTCTGAATGTGATTTTACTGCGAGGGGCGCTCTGAATGTGATTTTGCTGCGAGGGGCGCTCTGAATGTGATTTTACTGCGAGGGGCGCTCTGAATGTGATTATACTGCGAGACAGGTTCTGAATGTGATTATACTGTGAGGGGGCCCTGAATGTGATTATAGTGCGAGGGGCGCTCTGAATGTGATTATACTGCGAGGGCAGCTCTGAATGTGATTATACTGCGAGGGGTGCTCTGAATGTGATTTTACTGCGAGGGGCGCTCTGAATGTGTTTTTACTGCGAGGGGCGCTCTGAATGTGATTTTACTGTGAGGGGCGCTCTGAATGTGATTATACTGCGAGAGGCGCTCTGAGTGTGCTTATACTGCGAGGGGGGTTCTGAATGTGATTTTACTGCGAGGGGGTCCTGAATGTGATTGTACTGCGAGGGCCGCTCTGATTGTGCTTATAGTGCGAGGGGCTATCTGAATGTGACGACTATACTGCAAGGGGCTCTCTGAATGTGCTTATACTGCGAGGGGGCCTCTGAATGTGTTTTTACTGCGAGGGGCGCTCTGAATGTGATTTTACTGTGAGGGGCGCTCTGAATGTGATTATACTGCGAGAGGCGCTCTGAGTGTGCTTATACTGCGAGGGGGGTTCTGAATGTGATTTTACTGCGAGGGGGTCCTGAATGTGATTGTACTGCGAGGGCCGCTCTGATTGTGCTTATAGTGCGAGGGGCTATCTGAATGTGACGACTATACTGCAAGGGGCTCTCTGAATGTGCTTATACTGCGAGGGGGCCTCTGAATGGGATTATAGTGCGAGGGGGCCTCTTAATGGGATTATAGTGCGAGGGGGCCTCTGAATGGGATTATAGTGCGAATGGCGCTCTGAATGTTATTATACTGCGAGGGGCACTCTGAATTTGATTATACTGCGAGGGGCGCTCTGAATTTGATTATACTGCGATGGGGTGCTCTGAATGTGAATATACTGCGAGGGGGCTCTGAATGTGATTATACTGCGAGGGGGGCTTTGTATGTGATTATACTGCGAGGGGGGCTCTGAATGTGATTATACTGCTAGGGGCGCTCTGGATGTACTTATACTGCGAGGGGGTGCTCTGAATGTGATTATGCTGCGAGAGGCGCTCTGAATGTGATTATGCTGCGAGAGGTGCTCTGAATGTGAATATACTGCGAGAGGGGCTCTGAATGTGCTTATACTGCGAGGGGGCTCTGAATGTGCTTATACTGCGAGGGGGGCTCTGAATGTGATTATACTGTGAGGGGTGCTCTGAATGGGATTATACTGCGAGGAAGACTCTGAATGTGCTTATAGTGCGAGGGGCGCTCTGAATGTGACTATACTGCGAGAGGCGCTCTGAATGTAATTATACTGCGAGGGGCGCTCTAAATGTGATTATACTGCGAGGGGGCGCTCTGATTGTTATTATACTCCGTGGGGCGCTCTGAATGTGAATATATTGCGAGGGGGGCTCTGAATGTGATTATACTGCGAGGGGGCTCTTAATGTGATTATACTGCGAGGGGGTGATCTGAATGTGATTATACTGCTAGGGGCGCTCTGGATGTACTTATACTGCGAGGGGGTGCTCTGAATGTGTTTATGCTGCGAGAGGCGCTCTGAATGTGATTATGCTGCGAGAGGCGCTCTGAATGTGAATATACTGCGAGAGGGGCTCTGAATGTGCTTATACTGCGAGGGGGCTCTGAATGTGCTTATACTGCGAGGGGGTCTCTGAATGTGATTATACTGGAGGGGGGCTCTGAATGTGATTATACTGCGAGGGGGACTCTGAATGTGCTTATAGTGCGAGGGGCGCTCTGAATATGATTATACTGCTGGGGGGGGGGGGCTCTGAATGTGATTTTACTGTGAGGGGGGCTCTCTATGTATTTATACTGCGAGGGGGTGCTCTGAATGTGATTGTACTGCGAGGGCGTGCTCTGAATGTGATTTTACTGCGAGGGGCGCTCTGAATGTGATTATACTGCGAGGGGCGCTCTGAATGTAATTAAACTGCGAGGGGCGCTCTGAATGTAATTATACTGCGAGTGGGTGCTCTGAATGTGATTTTACTGCGGGGAGCGCTCTGAGTGTGATTATACTGCGAGGGGGGCTCTGATTGTGATTATACTGCGAGGGGCGCTCTGAATGTGATTATACTGCGAGTGGGCTCTGAATGTGATTGTACTGCGAGGGGCGCTCTGAATGTGATTATACTGCGAGGGGCGCTCCAAATGTGATTATATTGCGAGGGGCCATCTGAATGTGATTATACTGTGAGGGGCGCTCTGATAGTGCTTATAGTGTGAGGGGCGCTCTGAATGTGATTATACTGCTGGGGGGGGTCTAAATGTGATTTACTGCGGGGGGGGGGGGGGTGCTCTGGATGTGATTATAGTGCGAGGGGCGCTCTGAATGTGATTTTACTGCGAGGGGCGCTCTGAATGTGATTATACTGCGAGGGGCGCTCTGAATGTAAATATACTGCGAGGGGCGCGCTGAATGTAATTATATTGCGAGGGGCGCTCTGAATGTGATTTTACTGCGAGGGGCGCTCTGAGTGTGATTATACTGCGATGGGGGCTCTGAATGTGATTATACTGCGAGAGGGGTTCTGAATGTGATTATACTGTGAGGGGGCCCTGAATGTGATTATAGTGCGAGGGGCGCTCTGAATGTGATTATACTGCGAGGGCGGCTCTGAATGTGATTATACTGCGAGGGGCGCTCTGAATGTGATTTTACTGCGAGGGGCGCTCTGAATGTGATTTTACTGCAAGGGGCGCTCTGAATGTGATTTTACTGCGAGGGGCGCTCTGAATGTGATTATACTGCGAGAGGCGCTCTGAGTGTGCTTATACTGCGAGGGGGGTTCTGAATGTGATTTTACTGTGAGAGGCGCTCTGAATGTGATTATACTGCAGGGAGCGCTCTGAATGTAATTATACTGCGAGGGGCGCTCTGAATGTAATTATACTGCGAGGGGGTGCTCTGAATGTGATTCTACTGCGAGGGGGCTCTGAGTGTGATTATACTGCGAGGGGGGCTCTGAGTGTGATTATACTGCGAGGGGCGCTCTGAATGTAAATATACTGCGAGGGGCGCTCTGAGTGTGATTATACTGCGAGGGGGGCTCTGGGTGTGATTATACTGCGAGAGGGGCTCTGAATGTGATTATACTGCGAGGGGGCTCTGAATGTGCTTATACAGCGAGGGGGCTCTCAATGTGCTTATACTGCGAGGGGGCTCTGATTGTGATTATACTGCGAGGGGCGCTCTGAATGTGATTATACTGCGAGTGGGCTCTGAATGTGATTGTACTGCGAGGGGCGCTCTGAATGTGATTATACTGCGAGGGGCGCTCCAAATGTGATTATATTGCGAGGGGCCATCTGAATGTGATTATACTGTGAGGGGCGCTCTGATAGTGCTTATAGTGTGAGGGGCGCTCTGAATGTGATTATACTGCTGGGGGGGGGGGGTCTAAATGTGATTTACTGCGGGGGGGGGGGGGGGTGCTCTGGATGTGATTATAGTGCGAGGGGCGCTCTGAATGTGATTTTACTGCGAGGGGCGCTCTGAATGTGATTATACTGCGAGGGGCGCTCTGAATGTAAATATACTGCGAGGGGCGCGCTGAATGTAATTATATTGCGAGGGGCGCTCTGAATGTGATTTTACTGCGAGGGGCGCTCTTAGTGTGATTATACTGCGATGGGGGCTCTGAATGTGATTATACTGCGAGAGGGGTTCTGAATGTGATTATACTGTGAGGGGGCCCAGAATGTGATTATAGTGCGAGGGGCGCTCTGAATGTGATTATACTGCGAGGGCGGCTCTGAATGTGATTATACTGCGAGGGGCGCTCTGAATGTGATTTTACTGCGAGGGGCGCTCTGAATGTGATTTTACTGCAAGGGGCGCTCTGAATGTGATTTTACTGCGAGGGGCGCTCTGAATGTGATTATACTGCGAGAGGCGCTCTGAGTGTGCTTATACTGCGAGGGGGGTTCTGAATGTGATTTTACTGTGAGAGGCGCTCTGAATGTGATTATACTGCAGGGAGCGCTCTGAATGTAATTATACTGCGAGGGGCGCTCTGAATGTAATTATACTGCGAGGGGGTGCTCTGAATGTGATTCTACTGCGAGGGGGCTCTGAGTGTGATTATACTGCGAGGGGGGCTCTGAGTGTGATTATACTGCGAGGGGCGCTCTGAATGTAAATATACTGCGAGGGGCGCTCTGAGTGTGATTATACTGCGAGGGGGGCTCTGGGTGTGATTATACTGCGAGAGGGGCTCTGAATGTGATTATACTGCGAGGGGGCTCTGAATGTGCTTATACAGCGAGGGGGCTCTCAATGTGCTTATACTGCGAGGGGGCTGTGAATGTGATTATACTGCGATGGGGGCTCTGAATGTGATTATACTGCGAGGGGGGCTCTGAATGTGATTATACTGCGAGGGGAACTCTGATTGTGCGTATAGTGCGAGGGGCGCTCTGAATGTGACTATACTGCGAGGGGCGCTCTGAATGTGATTATACTGCGAGTGGGCTCTGAATGTGATTGTACTGCGAGGGGCGCTCTGAATGTGAATATACTGCGAGTGGGCTCTGAATGTGATTGTACTGCGAGGGGCGCTCTGAATGTGATTATACTGCGAGGGGCGCTCCAAATGTGATTGTATTGCGAGGGGCCATCTGAATGTGATTATACTGTGAGGGGCGCTCTGATAGTGCTTATAGTGTGAGGGGCGCTCTGAATGTGATTATACTGCTGGGGGGGTCTGAATGTGATTTTACTGCGGGGGGGGGGTGTGCTCTGAATGTGATTATACTGCGAGGGGCGCTCTGAATGTGATTTTACTGCGAGGGGCGCTCTGAATGTGATTATACTGCGAGGGGCGCTCTGAATTTAAATATACTGCGAGGGGCGCGCTGAATGTAATTATATTGCGAGGGGCGCTCTGAATGTGATTTTACTGCGAGGGGCGCTCTGAGTGTGATTATACTGCGATGGGGGCTCTGAATGTGATTATACTGCGAGAGGGGTTCTGAATGTGATTATACTGTGAGGGGGCCCTGAATGTGATTATAGTGCGAGGGGCGCTCTGAATGTGATTATACTGCGAGGCCGGCTCTGAATGTGATTTTACTGCGAGGGGCGCTCTGAATGTGATTTTACTGCGAGGGGCGCTCTGAATGTGATTTTACTGTGAGGGGCGCTCTGAATGTGATTATACTGCGAAAGGCGCTCTGAGTGTGCTTATACTGCGAGGGGGGTTCTGAATGTGATTTTACTGCGAGGGGGTCCTGAATGTGATTGTACTGCGAGGGCCGCTCTGATTGTGCTTATAGTGCGAGGGGCTCTCTGAATGTGACTATACTGCAAGGGCCTCTGAATGTGCTTATACTGCGAGGCGGCCTCTGAATGGGATTATAGTGCGAGGGGCACTCTGAATTTGATTATACTGCGAGGGGCGCTCTGAATTTGATTATACTGCGAGGGGGTGCTCTGAATGTGAATATACTGCAAGGGGGGCTCTGAATGTGATTATACTGCGAGGGGAGCTTTGAATGTGATTATACTGCTAGGGGGGCTCTGAATGTGATTATACTGCTAGGGGCGCTCTGGATGTACTTATACTGCGAGGGGGTGCTCTGAATGTGATTATGCTGCGAGAGGCGCTCTGAATGTGATTATGCTGCGAGAGGTGCTCTGAATGTGAATATACTGCGAGAGGGGCTCTGAATGTGCTTATACTGCGAGGGGGCTCTGAATGTGCTTATACTGCGAGGGGCGCTCTGAATGTGCTTATACTGCGAGGGGCGCTCTGAATGTGATTATACTGCGAGGGGATGCTCTGAATGTGATTTTACTGCGGGGGGCGCTCTGAATGTAATTATACTGCGAGGGGCGCTCTGAATGTAATTATACTGCGAGGGGGTGCTCTGAATGTGATTTTACTGCGAGGGGGCTCTGAGTGTGATTATACTGCGAGGGGGGCTCTGAGTGTGATTATACTGCGAGGGGCGCTCTGAATGTAAATATACTGCGAGGGGCGCTCTGAGTGTGATTATACTGCAAGGGGGGCTCTGGGTGTGATTATACTGCGAGAGGGGCTCTGAATGTGATTATACTGCGAGGGGGCTCTGAATGTGCTTATACTGCGAGGGGGCTCTGAATGTGCTTATACTGCGAGGGGGCTGTGAATGTGATTATACTGCGAGGGGGGCTCTGAATGTGATTATACTGCGAGGGGGGCTCTGAATGTGATTATACTGCGAGGGGAACTCTGATTGTGCTTATAGTGCGAGGGGCGCTCTGAATGTGACTATACTGCGAGGGGTGCTCTGAATGTGATTATACTGCGAGTGGGCTCTGAATGTGATTGTACTGCGAGGGGTGCTCTGAATGTGATTATACTGCGAGTGGGCTCTGAATGTGATTGTACTGCGAGGGGCGCTCTGAATGTGATTATACTGCGAGGGGCGCTCTAAATGTGATTATATTGCGAGGGGCCATCTGAATGTGATTATACTGTGAGGGGCGCTCTGATAGTGCTTATAGTGTGAGGGGCGCTCTGAATGTGATTATACAGCTGGGGGGGGGGGTCTGAATGTGATTTTACTGCGGGGGGGGGGGGGGTGCTCTGAATGTGATTATGCTGCGAGAGGTGCTCTGAATGTGATTATGCTGCGAGAGGTGCTCTGAATGTGAATATACTGCGAGAGGGGCTCTGAATGTGCTTATACTGCGAGGGGGCTCTGAATGTGCTTATACTGCGAGGGGGGCTCTGAATGTGATTATACTGCGAGGGGGGCTCTGAATGTGATTATACTGCGAGGGGGCTCTGAATGTGATTGTACTGCGAGGGGTGCTCTGAATGCGATTATACTGCGAGGGGCGCTCTAAATGTGATAATATTGCAAGGGGCCATCTGAATGTGATTATACTGTGAGGGGCGCTCTGATAGTGCTTATAGTGTCAGGGGCGCTCTGAATGTGATTATACTGCTGGGGGGGGGTCTGAAAGTGATTTTACTGCGGGGGGGGGGGGGGGGTGCTCTGAATGTGATTATACTGCGAGGGGCGCTCTGAATGTGATTTTACTGCGAGGGGCGCTCTGAATGTGATTATACTGCGAGGGGCGCTCTGAATGTAAATATACTGCGAGGGGCGCGCTGAATGTAATTATATTGCGAGGGGAGCTCTGAATGTGATTTTACTGCGAGGGGCGCTCTGAGTGTGATTATACTGCACTGGGGGCTCTGAATGTGATTATACTGCGAGAGGGGTTCTGAATGTGATTATACTGTGAGGGGGCCCTGAATGTGATTATAGTGCGAGGGGGGCTCTGATTGTGCTTATAGTGCGAGGGGCGCTCTGAATGTGCTTATAGTGCGAGGGGCGCTCTGAATGTGATTATACTGCGAGGGCGGCTCTGAATGTGATTATACTGCGAGGGGCGCTTTGAATGTGATTTTACTGCGAGGGGCGCTCTGAATGTGATTTTACTGCGAGGGGCGCTCTGAATGTGATTTTACTGTGAGGGGTGCTCTGAATGTGATTATACTGCGAGAGGCGCTCTGAGTGTGCTTATACTGCGAGGGGGGTTCTGAATGTGATTTTACTGCGAGGGGGTCCTGAATGTAAATATACTGCGAGGGGCGCGCTGAATGTAATTATATTGCGAGGGGCGCTCTGAATGTGATTTTACTGCGAGGGGCGCTCTGAGTGTGATTATACTGCAATGGGGGCTCTGAATGTGATTATACTGCGAGAGGGGTTCTGAATGTGATTATACTGTGAGGGGGCCCTGAATGTGATTATAGTGCGAGGGCGGCTCTGATTGTGCTTATAGTGCGAGGGGCTCTCTGAATGTGACTATACTGCAAGGGGCTCTGAATGTGCTTATACTGCGAGGGTGCCTCTGAATGGGATTATAGTGCGAGGGGGCCTCTTAATGGGATTATAGTGCGAGGGGGCCTCTGAATGGGATTATAGTGCGTGGGGCGCTCTGAATGTTATTATACTGCGAGGGGCACTCTGAATTTGATTATACTGCGAGGGGCGCTCTGAATTTGATTATACTGCGAGGGGGTGCTCTGAATGTGAATATACTGCAAGGGTGGCTCTGAATGTGATTATACTGCGAGGATGGCTTTGAATGTGATTATACTGCTAGGGGGGCTCTGAATGTGATTATACTTCTAGGGGCGCTCTGGATGTACTTATACTGCGAGGGGGTGCTCTGAATGTGATTATGCTGCGAGAGGCGCTCTGAATGTGATTATGCTGCGAGAGGTGCTCTGAATGTGAATATACTGCGAGAGGGGCTCTGAATGTGATTATATTGCGAGGGGCCATCTGAATGTGATTATACTGTGAGGGGCGCTCTGATAGTGCTTATAGTGTGAGGGGCACTCTGAATGTGATTATACTGCTGGGGGGGGTCTGAATGTGATTTTACTGCGGGGGGGGGGGTGCTCTGAATGTGATTATACTGCGAGAGGCGCTCTGAGTGTGCTTATACTGCGAGGGGGGTTCTGAATGTGATTTTACTGCGAGGGGGTCCTGAATGTGATTGTACTGCGAGGGCCGCTCTGATTGTGCTTATAGTGCGAGGGGCTATCTGAATGTGACGACTATACTGCAAGGGGCTCTCTGAATGTGCTTATACTGCGAGGGGGCCTCTGAATGGGATTATAGTGCGAGGGGGCCTCTTAATGGGATTATAGTGCGAGGGGGCCTCTGAATGGGATTATAGTGCGAATGGCGCTCTGAATGTTATTATACTGCGAGGGGCACTCTGAATTTGATTATACTGCGAGGGGCGCTCTGAATTTGATTATACTGCGATGGGGTGCTCTGAATGTGAATATACTGCGAGGGGGCTCTGAATGTGATTATACTGCGAGGGGGGCTTTGTATGTGATTATACTGCGAGGGGGGCTCTGAATGTGATTATACTGCTAGGGGCGCTCTGGATGTACTTATACTGCGAGGGGGTGCTCTGAATGTGATTATGCTGCGAGAGGCGCTCTGAATGTGATTATGCTGCGAGAGGTGCTCTGAATGTGAATATACTGCGAGAGGGGCTCTGAATGTGCTTATACTGCGAGGGGGCTCTGAATGTGCTTATACTGCGAGGGGGGCTCTGAATGTGATTATACTGTGAGGGGTGCTCTGAATGGGATTATACTGCGAGGAAGACTCTGAATGTGCTTATAGTGCGAGGGGCGCTCTGAATGTGACTATACTGCGAGAGGCGCTCTGAATGTAATTATACTGCGAGGGGCGCTCTAAATGTGATTATACTGCGAGGGGGCGCTCTGATTGTGATTATACTCCGTGGGGCGCTCTGAATGTGAATATATTGCGAGGGGGGCTCTGAATGTGATTATACTGCGAGGGGGCTCCTAATGTGATTATACTGCGAGGGGGTGATCTGAATGTGATTATACTGCTAGGGGCGCTCTGGATGTACTTATACTGCGAGGGGGTGCTCTGAATGTGTTTATGCTGCGAGAGGCGCTCTGAATGTGATTATGCTGCGAGAGGCGCTCTGAATGTGAATATACTGCGAGAGGGGCTCTGAATGTGCTTAGACTGCGAGGGGGCTCTGAATGTGCTTATACTGCGAGGGGGTCTCTGAATGTGATTATACTGGAGGGGGGCTCTGAATGTGATTATACTGCGAGGGGGACTCTGAATGTGCTTATAGTGCGAGGGGCGCTCTGAATATGATTATACTGCTGGGGGGGGGGCTCTGAATGTGATTTTACTGTGAGGGGGGCTCTCTATGTATTTATACTGCGAGGGGGTGCTCTGAATGTGATTGTACTGCGAGGGCGTGCTCTGAATGTGATTTTACTGCGAGGGGCGCTCTGAATGTGATTATACTGCGAGGGGCGCTCTGAATGTAAATAAACTGCGAGGGGCGCTCTGAATGTAATTATACTGCGAGTGGGTGCTCTGAATGTGATTTTACTGCGGGGAGCGCTCTGAGTGTGATTATACTGCGAGGGGGGCTCTGATTGTGATTATACTGCGAGGGGCGCTCTGAATGTGATTATACTGCGAGTGGGCTCTGAATGTGATTGTACTGCGAGGGGCGCTCTGAATGTGATTATACTGCGAGGGGCGCTCCAAATGTGATTATATTGCGAGGGGCCATCTGAATGTGATTATACTGTGAGGGGCGCTCTGATAGTGCTTATAGTGTGAGGGGCGCTCTGAATGTGATTATACTGCTGGGGGGGGGGTCTAAATGTGATTTACTGCGGGGGGGGGGGGGGTGCTCTGGATGTGATTATAGTGCGAGGGGCGCTCTGAATGTGATTTTACTGCGAGGGGCGCTCTGAATGTGATTATACTGCGAGGGGCGCTCTGAATGTAAATATACTGCGAGGGGCGCGCTGAATGTAATTATATTGCGAGGGGCGCTCTGAATGTGATTTTACTGCGAGGGGCGCTCTGAGTGTGATTATACTGCGATGGGGGCTCTGAATGTGATTATACTGCGAGAGGGGTTCTGAATGTGATTATACTGTGAGGGGGCCCTGAATGTGATTATAGTGCGAGGGGCGCTCTGAATGTGATTATACTGCGAGGGCGGCTCTGAATGTGATTATACTGCGAGGGGCGCTCTGAATGTGATTTTACTGCGAGGGGCGCTCTGAATGTGATTTTACTGCAAGGGGCGCTCTGAATGTGATTTTACTGCGAGGGGCGCTCTGAATGTGATTATACTGCGAGAGGCGCTCTGAGTGTGCTTATACTGCGAGGGGGGTTCTGAATGTGATTTTACTGTGAGAGGCGCTCTGAATGTGATTATACTGCAGGGAGCGCTCTGAATGTAATTATACTGCGAGGGGCGCTCTGAATGTAATTATACTGCGAGGGGGTGCTCTGAATGTGATTCTACTGCGAGGGGGCTCTGAGTGTGATTATACTGCGAGGGGGGCTCTGAGTGTGATTATACTGCGAGGGGCGCTCTGAATGTAAATATACTGCGAGGGGCGCTCTGAGTGTGATTATACTGCGAGGGGGGCTCTGGGTGTGATTATACTGCGAGAGGGGCTCTGAATGTGATTATACTGCGAGGGGGCTCTGAATGTGCTTATACAGCGAGGGGGCTCTCAATGTGCTTATACTGCGAGGGGGCTCTGATTGTGATTATACTGCGAGGGGCGCTCTGAATGTGATTATACTGCGAGTGGGCTCTGAATGTGATTGTACTGCGAGGGGCGCTCTGAATGTGATTACACTGCGAGGGGCGCTCCAAATGTGATTATATTGCGAGGGGCCATCTGAATGTGATTATACTGTGAGGGGCGCTCTGATAGTGCTTATAGTGTGAGGGGCGCTCTGAATGTGATTATACTGCTGGGGGGGGGTCTAAATGTGATTTACTGCGGGGGGGGGGGGGTGCTCTGGATGTGATTATAGTGCGAGGGGCGCTCTGAATGTGATTTTACTGCGAGGGGCGCTCTGAATGTGATTATACTGCGAGGGGCGCTCTGAATGTAAATATACTGCGAGGGGCGCGCTGAATGTAATTATATTGCGAGGGGCGCTCTGAATGTGATTTTACTGCGAGGGGCGCTCTGAGTGTGATTATACTGCGATGGGGGCTCTGAATGTGATTATACTGCGAGAGGGGTTCTGAATGTGATTATACTGTGAGGGGGCCCTGAATGTGATTATAGTGCGAGGGGCGCTCTGAATGTGATTATACTGCGAGGGCGGCTCTGAATGTGATTATACTGCGAGGGGCGCTCTGAATGTGATTTTACTGCGAGGGGCACTCTGAATGTGATTTTACTGCAAGGGGCGCTCTGAATGTGATTTTACTGCGAGGGGCGCTCTGAATGTGATTATACTGCGAGAGGCGCTCTGAGTGTGCTTATACTGCGAGGGGGGTTCTGAATGTGATTTTACTGTGAGAGGCGCTCTGAATGTGATTATACTGCAGGGAGCGCTCTGAATGTAATTATACTGCGAGGGGCGCTCTGAATGTAATTATACTGCGAGGGGGTGCTCTGAATGTGATTCTACTGCGAGGGGGCTCTGAGTGTGATTATACTGCGAGGGGGGCTCTGAGTGTGATTATACTGCGAGGGGCGCTCTGAATGTAAATATACTGCGAGGGGCGCTCTGAGTGTGATTATACTGCGAGGGGGGCTCTGGGTGTGATTATACTGCGAGAGGGGCTCTGAATGTGATTATACTGCGAGGGGGCTCTGAATGTGCTTATACAGCGAGGGGGCTCTCAATGTGCTTATACTGCGAGGGGGCTGTGAATGTGATTATACTGCGATGGGGGCTCTGAATGTGATTATACTGCGAGGGGGGCTCTGAATGTGATTATACTGCGAGGGGATCTCTGATTGTGCTTATAGTGCGAGGGGCGCTCTGAATGTGACTATACTGCGAGGGGCGCTCTGAATGTGATTATACTGCGAGTGGGCTCTGAATGTGATTGTACTGCGAGGGGCGCTCTGAATGTGAATATACTGCGAGTGGGCTCTGAATGTGATTGTACTGCGAGGGGCGCTCTGAATGTGATTATACTGCGAGGGGCGCTCCAAATGTGATTATATTGCGAGGGGCCATCTGAATGTGATTATACTGTGAGGGGCGCTCTGATAGTGCTTATAGAGTGAGGGGCGCTCTGAATGTGATTATACTGCTGGGGGGGTCTGAATGTGATTTTACTGCGGGGGGGGGGGTGTGCTCTGAATGTGATTATACTGCGAGGGGCGCTCTGAATGTGATTTTACTGCGAGGGGCGCTCTGAATGTGATTATACTGCGAGGGGCGCTCTGAATTTAAATATACTGCGAGGGGCGCGCTGAATGTAATTATATTGCGAGGGGCGCTCTGAATGTGATTTTACTGCGAGGGGCGCTCTGAGTGTGATTATACTGCGATGGGGGCTCTGAATGTGATTATACTGCGAGAGGGGTTCTGAATGTGATTATACTGTGAGGGGGCCCTGAATGTGATTATAGTGCGAGGGGCGCTCTGAATGTGATTATACTGCGAGGCCGGCTCTGAATGTGATTTTACTGCGAGGGGCGCTCTGAATGTGATTTTACTGCGAGGGGCGCTCTGAATGTGATTTTACTGTGAGGGGCGCTCTGAATGTGATTATACTGCGAAAGGCGCTCTGAGTGTGCTTATACTGCGAGGGGGGTTCTGAATGTGATTTTACTGCGAGGGGGTCCTGAATGTGATTGTACTGCGAGGGCCGCTCTGATTGTGCTTATAGTGCGAGGGGCTCTCTGAATGTGACTATACTGCAAGGGCCTCTGAATGTGCTTATACTGCGAGGCGGCCTCTGAATGGGATTATAGTGCGAGGGGCACTCTGAATTTGATTATACTGCGAGGGGCGCTCTGAATTTGATTATACTGCGAGGGGGTGCTCTGAATGTGAATATACTGCAAGGGGGGCTCTGAATGTGATTATACTGCGAGGGGAGCTTTGAATGTGATTATACTGCTAGGGGGGCTCTGAATGTGATTATACTGCTAGGGGCGCTCTGGATGTACTTATACTGCGAGGGGGTGCTCTGAATGTGATTATGCTGCGAGAGGCGCTCTGAATGTGATTATGCTGCGAGAGGTGCTCTGAATGTGAATATACTGCGAGAGGGGCTCTGAATGTGCTTATACTGCGAGGGGGCTCTGAATGTGCTTATACTGCGAGGGGCGCTCTGAATGTGCTTATACTGCGAGGGGCGCTCTGAATGTGATTATACTGCGAGGGGATGCTCTGAATGTGATTTTACTGCGGGGGGCGCTCTGAATGTAATTATACTGCGAGGGGCGCTCTGAATGTAATTATACTGCGAGGGGGTGCTCTGAATGTGATTTTACTGCGAGGGGGCTCTGAGTGTGATTATACTGCGAGGGGGGCTCTGAGTGTGATTATACTGCGAGGGGCGCTCTGAATGTAAATATACTGCGAGGGGCGCTCTGAGTGTGATTATACTGCAAGGGGGGCTCTGGGTGTGATTATACTGCGAGAGGGGCTCTGAATGTGATTATACTGCGAGGGGGCTCTGAATGTGCTTATACTGCGAGGGGGCTCTGAATGTGCTTATACTGCGAGGGGGCTGTGAATGTGATTATACTGCGAGGGGGGCTCTGAATGTGATTATACTGCGAGGGGGGCTCTGAATGTGATTATACTGCGAGGGGAACTCTGATTGTGCTTATAGTGCGAGGGGCGCTCTGAATGTGACTATACTGCGAGGGGTGCTCTGAATGTGATTATACTGCGAGTGGGCTCTGAATGTGATTGTACTGCGAGGGGTGCTCTGAATGTGATTATACTGCGAGTGGGCTCTGAATGTGATTGTACTGCGAGGGGCGCTCTGAATGTGATTATACTGCGAGGGGCGCTCTAAATGTGATTATATTGCGAGGGGCCATCTGAATGTGATTATACTGTGAGGGGCGCTCTGATAGTGCTTATAGTGTGAGGGGCGCTCTGAATGTGATTATACAGCTGGGGGGGGGGTCTGAATGTGATTTTACTGCGGGGGGGGGGGGGTGCTCTGAATGTGATTATGCTGCGAGAGGTGCTCTGAATGTGATTATGCTGCGAGAGGTGCTCTGAATGTGAATATACTGCGAGAGGGGCTCTGAATGTGCTTATACTGCGAGGGGGCTCTGAATGTGCTTATACTGCGAGGGGGGCTCTGAATGTGATTATACTGCGAGGGGGGCTCTGAATGTGATTATACTGCGAGGGGGCTCTGAATGTGATTGTACTGCGAGGGGCGCTCTGAATGTGATTTTACTGCGAGTGGGCTCTGAATGTGATTGTACTGCGAGGGGTGCTCTGAATGCGATTATACTGCGAGGGGCGCTCTAAATGTGATAATATTGCAAGGGGCCATCTGAATGTGATTATACTGTGAGGGGCGCTCTGATAGTGCTTATAGTGTCAGGGGCGCTCTGAATGTGATTATACTGCTGGGGGGGGTCTGAAAGTGATTTTACTGCGGGGGGGGGGGGGGGGGTGCTCTGAATGTGATTATACTGCGAGGGGCGCTCTGAATGTGATTTTACTGCGAGGGGCGCTCTGAATGTGATTATACTGCGAGGGGCGCTCTGAATGTAAATATACTGCGAGGGGCGCGCTGAATGTAATTATATTGCGAGGGGAGCTCTGAATGTGATTTTACTGCGAGGGGCGCTCTGAGTGTGATTATACTGCACTGGGGGCTCTGAATGTGATTATACTGCGAGAGGGGTTCTGAATGTGATTATACTGTGAGGGGGCCCTGAATGTGATTATAGTGCGAGGGGGGCTCTGATTGTGCTTATAGTGCGAGGGGCGCTCTGAATGTGCTTATAGTGCGAGGGGCGCTCTGAATGTGATTATACTGCGAGGGCGGCTCTGAATGTGATTATACTGCGAGGGGCGCTTTGAATGTGATTTTACTGCGAGTGGGTGCTCTGAATGTGATTTTACTGCGAGGGGCGCTCTGAATGTGCTTATACTGCGAGGGGCGCTCTGAATGTGATTATACTGCGAGGGGATGCTCTGAATGTGATTTTACTGCGGGGGGCGCTCTGAATGTAATTATACTGTGAGGGGCGCTCTGAATGTAATTATACTGCGAGGGGGTGCTCTGAATGTGATTTTACTGCGAGGGGGCTCTGAGTGTGATTATACTGCGAGGGGGGCTCTGAGTGTGATTATACTGCGAGGGGCGCTCTGAATGTAAATATACTGCGAGGGGCGCTCTGAGTGTGATTATACTGCAAGGGGGGCTCTGGGTGTGATTATACTGCGAGAGGGGCTCTGAATGTGATTATACTGCGAGGGGGCTCTGAATGTGCTTATACTGCGAGGGGGCTCTGAATGTGCTTATACTGCGAGGGGGCTGTGAATGTGATTATACTGCGAGGGGGGCTCTGAATGTGATTATACTGCGAGGGGGGCTCTGAATGTGATTATACTGCGAGTGGAACTCTGATTGTGCTTATAGTGCGAGGGGCGCTCTGAATGTGACTATACTGCGAGGGGTGCTCTGAATGTGATTATACTGCGAGTGGGCTCTGAATGTGATTGTACTGCGAGGGGTGCTCTGAATGTGATTATACTGCGAGTGGGCTCTGAATGTGATTGTACTGCGAGGGGCGCTCTGAATGTGATTATACTGCGAGGGGCGCTCTAAATGTGATTATATTGCGAGGGGCCATCTGAATGTGATTATACTGTGAGGGGCGCTCTGATAGTGCTTATAGTGTGAGGGGCGCTCTGAATGTGATTATACAGCTGGGGGGGGGGGGGTCTGAATGTGATTTTACTGCGGGGGGGGGGGGGGGTGTGCTCTGAATGTGATTATGCTGCGAGAGGTGCTCTGAATGTGATTATGCTGCGAGAGGTGCTCTGAATGTGAATATACTGCGAGAGGGGCTCTGAATGTGCTTATACTGCGAGGGGGCTCTGAATGTGCTTATACTGCGAGGGGGGCTCTGAATGTGATTATACTGCGAGGGGGGCTCTGAATGTGATTATACTGCGAGGGGGCTCTGAATGTGATTGTACTGCGAGGGCCGCTCTGAATGTGATTTTACTGCGAGTGGGCTCTGAATGTGATTGTACTGCGAGGGGTGCTCTGAATGCGATTATACTGCGAGGGGCGCTCTAAATGTGATAATATTGCAAGGGGCCATCTGAATGTGATTATACTGTGAGGGGCGCTCTGATAGTGCTTATAGTGTCAGGGGCGCTCTGAATGTGATTATACTGCTGGGGGGGGTCTGAAAGTGATTTTACTGCGGGGGGGGGGGGGGGGTGCTCTGAATGTGATTATACTGCGAGGGGCGCTCTGAATGTGATTTTACTGCGAGGGGCGCTCTGAATGTGATTATACTGC
This sequence comes from Eleutherodactylus coqui, assembly GCF_035609145.1. NCBI lineage: Eukaryota > Metazoa > Chordata > Amphibia > Anura > Eleutherodactylidae > Eleutherodactylus > Eleutherodactylus coqui. The sequence goes on from NC_089839.1 coordinate 310,691,688, forward strand.
GAGGGGCGCTCTGAATGTAAATATACTGCGAGGGGCGCGCTGAATGTAATTATATTGCGAGGGGAGCTCTGAATGTGATTTTACTGCGAGGGGCGCTCTGAGTGTGATTATACTGCACTGGGGGCTCTGAATGTGATTATACTGCGAGAGGGGTTCTGAATGTGATTATACTGTGAGGGGGCCCTGAATGTGATTATAGTGCGAGGGGGGCTCTGATTGTGCTTATAGTGCGAGGGGCGCTCTGAATGTGCTTATAGTGCGAGGGGCGCTCTGAATGTGATTATACTGCGAGGGCGGCTCTGAATGTGATTATACTGCGAGGGGCGCTTTGAATGTGATTTTACTGCGAGGGGCGCTCTGAATGTGATTTTACTGCGAGGGGCGCTCTGAATGTGATTTTACTGTGAGGGGTGCTCTGAATGTGATTATACTGCGAGAGGCGCTCTGAGTGTGCTTATACTGCGAGGGGGGTTCTGAATGTGATTTTACTGCGAGGGGGTCCTGAATGTAAATATACTGCGAGGGGCGCGCTGAATGTAATTATATTGCGAGGGGCGCTCTGAATGTGATTTTACTGCGAGGGGCGCTCTGAGTGTGATTATACTGCAATGGGGGCTCTGAATGTGATTATACTGCGAGAGGGGTTCTGAATGTGATTATACTGTGAGGGGGCCCTGAATGTGATTATAGTGCGAGGGCGGCTCTGATTGTGCTTATAGTGCGAGGGGCTCTCTGAATGTGACTATACTGCAAGGGGCTCTGAATGTGCTTATACTGCGAGGGTGCCTCTGAATGGGATTATAGTGCGAGGGGGCCTCTTAATGGGATTATAGTGCGAGGGGGCCTCTGAATGGGATTATAGTGCGTGGGGCGCTCTGAATGTTATTATACTGCGAGGGGCACTCTGAATTTGATTATACTGCGAGGGGCGCTCTGAATTTGATTATACTGCGAGGGGGTGCTCTGAATGTGAATATACTGCAAGGGTGGCTCTGAATGTGATTATACTGCGAGGATGGCTTTGAATGTGATTATACTGCTAGGGGGGCTCTGAATGTGATTATACTTCTAGGGGCGCTCTGGATGTACTTATACTGCGAGGGGGTGCTCTGAATGTGATTATGCTGCGAGAGGCGCTCTGAATGTGATTATGCTGCGAGAGGTGCTCTGAATGTGAATATACTGCGAGAGGGGCTCTGAATGTGCTTATACTGCGAGGGGCGCTCTAAATGTGATTATATTGTGAGGGGCCATCTGAATGTGATTATACTGTGAGGGGCGCTCTGATAGTGCTTATAGTGTGAGGGGCACTCTGAATGTGATTATACTGCTGGGGGGGGTCTGAATGTGATTTTACTGCGGGGGGGGGGGGGTGCTCTGAATGTGATTATACTGCGAGGGGCGCTCTGAATGTGATTTTACTGCGAGGGGCGCTCTGAATGTGATTATACTGCGAGGGGCGCTCTGAATGTAAATATACTGCGAGGGGCGCGCTGAATGTAATTATATTGCGAGGGGCGCTCTGAATGTGATTTTACTGCGAGGGGCGCTCTGAGTGTGATTATACTGCAATGGGGGCTCTGAATGTGATTATACTGCGAGAGGGGTTCTGAATGTGATTATACTGTGAGGGGGCCCTGAATGTGATTATAGTGCGAGGGGGGCTCTGATTGTGCTTATAGTGCGAGGGGCGCTCTGAATGTGCTTATAGTGCGAGGGGCGCTCTGAATGTGATTTTACTGCGAGGGGCGCTCTGAATGTGATTTTACTGCGAGGGGCGCTCTGAATGTGATTTTACTGCGAGGGGCGCTCTGAATGTGATTATACTGCGAGACAGGTTCTGAATGTGATTATACTGTGAGGGGGCCCTGAATGTGATTATAGTGCGAGGGGCGCTCTGAATGTGATTATACTGCGAGGGCAGCTCTGAATGTGATTATACTGCGAGGGGTGCTCTGAATGTGATTTTACTGCGAGGGGCGCTCTGAATGTGTTTTTACTGCGAGGGGCGCTCTGAATGTGATTTTACTGTGAGGGGCGCTCTGAATGTGATTATACTGCGAGAGCCGCTCTGAGTGTGCTTATACTGCGAGGGGGGTTCTGAATGTGATTTTACTGCGAGGGGGTCCTGAATGTGATTGTACTGCGAGGGCCGCTCTGATTGTGCTTATAGTGCGAGGGGCTATCGGAATGTGACGACTATACTGCAAGGGGCTCTCTGAATGTGCTTATACTGCGAGGGGGCCTCTGAATGGGATTATAGTGCG